>NC_140126.1:53745020-53802520 GCF_964035555.1 Netta rufina
AATATAACTGTAAATAATATTAATGCTTAGACTAGACAACATGTAGATAATTAGTTTAAAGAACAGAGACATACATGTAACAATGTTTGACATGAAAGAGCAACAGTGGGGTTAGGGTGAGTAAGTGTTGGCACTCCTAATATATTAAAAGTTAGGGAATGGGTAGAGTTCTTTAAATATTGTGTAGGTGGAATTATTACTTTTTTATTTTTCTGAGAAAATAATTCAAAGAGTTTTACATATGCATATACATGTATAAATCTATCAAATTATTTTACTGTAAGACTTATATCATGCTTACCTAACATCCATGTTTATTCCAAGTAGAATTATACTTTTTAGAGGACTAGTTATTACACTTAACTGTTCCTCAGAAGTTGGTTCTTTTTTCATCACTATAACCAAAATTCTGTTCTGAAAGAACAGAGGCATTTAACTCACTGGATTTATACAAACATAAATGAACTCCAGCAGAGGCGATACAAACTAAATCTGTGAACTGTTCTAAAAGATAATTAAGTGAAAAATGTGCCTAATGAATTTGCTGATGTCACTAATTTAGGAGACGCTGCAAGTAGGATGAATGAGGATGGAATTGTTCTGCAAGCAGAAAGATGGGATGGAATATGGAATTGAAAATTACAGTGACAAATTGGGAGAATAGCTCTCTCCACAAGGGGTTTAGAAGCCTGATCTATCAGGAAAGGTTGGATCACTTGGTGGTGTTTAGCTTTTAGACATGTAGACTGGGAGATATGTGCTGACAGTCTTAAGATACTGCAAAGGCCACGGAGTTAATACTGTGTTCTTCATTTAAATTGGATTGAAGGCTTCACTACAAAAAACACTTTTTTTTTTTTTTTTTTTTTTTTTCCCTAACAGTTAAATAATCTTTAAGGACAGTTCAGATAAAAAGACATCATAATGTCGAATTGGTAAGATACCCTGAATTGGAACAGTCATGTTGTCTGTGATTCTGTATGGAATATTCCCTGATGCAAATGGAGATGATTTATCTTTCATTATACGAGAAGTGAACAGTCAGTAGTGAAATCCTTTCATACTTGCATTCTTCATACCTTTTATGGCTTATCTGTTAGCCATGTTGCTGTTTCTTTTGGTATTCTTATGTATGCTGCAGTAAGAAGATCTATGGAGAAAGTATATGGAAGCATTCCTTTTGGCTGATATAATCAATTACTTTTGGCATTTTTGAAAGCATGCCCAGAGGTGTAATGAACACATTTTGTACACTTAGAAATAAATTTCTGTATCATCTTCAGAATTGTATTGTCACCTACAGGTACTTTTTTTTTTTTTTTCGTCAGTGTAAATTTTTCTCTTTCAAAAACTGTGAACATTAAGAGCTATACAGCAGCCAAGAATACAAAACGATATGCTATTTATATCATATAAATGTTGTAAGTCAATTAGATCTTAGGGTACATATTGTTATGAACTTCATAAAAAATTATATTTACTCCTGAAACAACTGTACAGACCTAAGTGAGCTTTAGGAATGATATTAGAACTTCTCCTTGTTAAAGTTGCGTGGAAGATAATGTCAAGTTAACATAGTCTTTGAGATAGTTGTCTGGTTTTGATCGTCTTGGTGTGATGCATCTATGTATTTAGTTTTCCTGTCATCTTTTGTTTATTGACAGTACTGTGGGAGGGTTGCTTTAGGGTAAAACACAAGATGTGCTGAATTTTTGTTACTTGCTACTTGCCATCATGAAAATGGGTGTCCTTTTGTTCAGTGTGTGAATATTGTCACCTCAACTTGACATGTCTGCTTTTTTACTGCAGTCATTTTGCTACCTGTCACAAGTGGGATTTTTCCCAGCCTGAGGTTCTTCAACATTCATATGTATATCATAGGGTAGGGATGGAATTCTCTTTGATATTCTCCAGACTGTTCTCTTGGAACATCTTGGACTTCATTGGGACCATCCAATCTCAGAGAAGATCATGGAGAATTAAATAAAAAAACATCAAACAATCAAAAACAAACAAACAAAAAACAACCAACAACAAACAACACCAACAACAAAGCAAAGAAAATTCTTGAACTTCAGTGAGCCATTAACAACTTCCATAAATTACTTTATGTTGTGGTTTAACCCAGCAGGCAGCTAAGTGCCACACAACCGTTCACTCACTCTCCCTCAGTAGGATGAGAATAATAATAATAATCATAAAAAATATACAAAACTATTGATGCATAGTGCAATTTCTCACCACCTGCTAACTGACACCCATTCCATCCCCAGCCAGCAGTAGCAGCCCCAACCCCCCTACACAGCCAACTGCCCCAGTTTTTTTTTTCAGCATGACACCACATGGCATGGGACATCCCTTTGGTCAGTCTGAGTCAATTGTCCTGGTTCTGTCCCCTCTCAGCTCCTTTTGCATCCTCAGCCTCCTTGCTGGCAGGGCTGCATGAGAAGCTGAAAAGTCCTTGTCTCTGTGTAAGCACTACTCTTCAACAACTAAACCACCTGTGTGTTATCAGCATTATTTTCATCCTGAATCTGAAACACAGCACCATACTGGCTACTAGAAGAAAATTAACTCTATCCCAGGTGAAACCAGAACAATTTGCAATCTTAGTGAATCCTAGCCATTTTAGTGTATCCTGCTTCTATTGCTGCTTCTATTCCCTATCTGTAACAGTAAATTTGGGTTATCAGTGTACTTGGAATCAGAGAGATATAAATAATTTCTAACATGGTAATATACTCCTTTAGCTGTGAAGGTACTTTGAAAAGCATGTAAAAATTGCCAGCTACTGTTTCCATTACAGTGAGAAACTAATTCAAATAATGCTTCTCCTGGGCATGTCAGAAGATTTTTCTCTCTAGTATCTTCAGTTTGCATATTAGAATAAAGTGAATTCTTAGTACTTCTCCACCAGTATTGGATTGGTTCCCTCTTCCCTTAACATTGTCAACATGTTCTCATTATTATAACCTTGAATTTTAATAGTGTGCATAAGGTAAAATGCAAGAGCGTGCCTGGCAGAAAAGTCTTTTCAATGTGTGTTATAATAAAGTGAGTCTACCCTAGCACACTGCTAATGAATTTAGGGAAGAAAGACACATAAAAAAAAAAAAAAAAGAAAGAAAGAAAGAAAAAAAAAAGGCAAAGCCATTATATAGACATACACTGTAACTGAGCAACAAGAGGCTAGGTGTTAATGCTGTCACAATCTATAACAAAAGATATACCTAGCAATTATCAGGATTGCCAGCAGTGGAGAAACCAGATGCTTCTCTTTCAAGGTTAGCTGAAAATGTGAGTCACAATGCCTAAAGTCTTTCAGTGAGGCACTGGTTTCTGCTAGGCCTTTGTGCATACCCTCAGCCCCAGATAGCTGACAAAGGCTTTGCCCTGTGCTCCAGGCCCTGGGTGGGGGTCGAGTGAGCCCTGCCCGCTGGCTTGGCACCCACCAGCCACTCTCTCACGGTCCTTGCTCTGCGGTGCCAGAGGGAAAAAGGATGAGAAAACTCATGTGTTGGGACAGAGACAGAGAGATCCCATAATATAACTGCGCTGGGCAAAACAAACTCCACTTGGTGAAAATTAATGTAATTTATTGGCAATTCAATACATCTGGGTAGTGGGAAACAGGAGGACAAACATTAACATGTTTCCTTCAACCTTTCCCAGGGTCAGCTCCTTTGTTCAGGACACCCCTACCCATTCCTTCAAATGGCACGAGACTCTCCTCTCAGTGTGTTTTGCCCTTTCTTAAATCCATTTCCTGAGGTGCCACCGTCTTGGTTGCAGGGCCTGATGGTGCCCTGCAATGGGGCCACTGGAGCTGGCTGGAACTGGCCTTGTCTCCTGGCTTCCAGTGCTTTGCTGTTAAGCTGTTAGGGTAAGAAATGTACCATTCTAGCGTGGATCTTCACGTCCCTGTTCTGCTTGTTCTTGTGTGTACAGCTGGCCAAGTGTAGCTAGCTCTTCCAGCATGTGCAGGTTTCCCAAGGGTTTTTTTGGGAAAGGGTCTGCTTCCAAGAAAACCACCATCACAAAAACACTTGTTGATTTCTCAGGCAGCATAAACAGTGTGTCCCTTGATGTTCTGGAAGAGCCAAAGCTACCGGTGAAAGCAACACAGTGATTATCTAAATGCCTCCTGACAGTACTTTTCTAATGCTTCTACCAGTTTTTCTGCCCTCCGAAGGGAAGAGCCTTAGCCTTACATTTATGCACACTATAAAAGCCAAAAAATGTTACATATTTTTGAGCAGCATCTACCAGCATCTTATCTATTTGAATTGGTCACATCTATGCAGATTATGTAGACCTTTGAATCAACATGAAAAAAGGAGGCATCCATAACCTAACTCTCCAGACTTCATTTTTATTTTGGTATACATATTAGCTAGGGACATACACGTGGTTACGCTAACCTCCTCTGTGTTGTAACATCCGCTTCTCCAAAATAAAATATGTAGGTAAAAGTTAAAAAGAGAACTTCAGCTTTTGTTCTGTATGTTAATCACTTGTACAATGCTGAAGCTGGTCTGTAGATGTCTGTCCTTCTGATGTCACTGATGGTAAAAAAAAAAAAAAGAAAAGAAGTCCTTGGTCTTGGAGCTGCACCATCAACTTTTTCTACAGATACCTGGGTGAGCAGCAGGATGCTTATCTGTACTGCAGTGCTGATAGGTACTGCTGCTGCATTATGTCACAAATTCTCTTTGTGATGGGAAACTTCCTCAGTGGCATACGGCTGCAGCAAATGTGCCAGTAATCCAGGTTCATGGAGCACCACATGTCCATATGGCAACTGAACGTTGTTGCCCTTGGATGGTGTGACTCAGCTGAACCTCAGCACACTGTAAACAGCACACTGCATCAATCTGTGTCAGGTCATTCATTGGTCAGTTGAAATGAAAGCTGTCGAAGACTCTGAAATGTGATTTTGGTTTTGATGTATTCATTCTTGCTGGAAAATGTTGTGGTGCAGAACCCAGGAGCCAAATGCACTGCTGAGCCTTATGCCATATATTTTTTTCTCCTAGTAAAAGAAAAGAAAAAGATTCATTTCTACTAGTAGGTTGCAAGTAGTCCTGTAAATTGTATTCCTGTAATGGCACCCTGAAAATATGCCATCAAAGAAGGGATATGAAATACTTCTTTTATTGAAGAGCTTGTGCATGGAGTGTCATAAGTGAAGAAAGCTGACTAGTTTTCTATTTTTTTACATCCTTTTTATTTTTTTTTTTCTTTCTATTCAGAGGTACTACAATAAAGCACATAGATGTGAACTGTGTAGTAGTGCAGATTTTGACCTGAGATAAATGTAGCTCTGCTGTCATGACATAGTGCAAACACACGTAGTGAATTACATTTCTTTCAGGAATGAATCCTAAGAAATAAATGAAAATTAAAAGATCTTGGAAAAAATATCTGGCATGATAATCATCAGCAAAATCTTAGTTTCAAAAAGGTGGAATAGAGTTGTAAAGAGAAATAGAAAAGATTTTTTTTTTTTTTTCAGGCTTCAGACTTCTTTCTTTCAGACTTTTTTTGTACTCATCCACTCTATTCCCTCATCTTTTCAGAATAAGGTTAACTGCCATTTTCAGAACGGGTGGTATAGCTTTGCACTGTAGCTTATTTACTATTTGAAAGCAATGTAATAATAATCATGTCTACAGGTGAGACAGCTGCACTTTGTTATATAGATGTGTTGGACAGGAAGGAGAGAGACAGAGTCAGAACAAGACATTAAGCATTGCTTCATTTTTAACCTAAGGACCAGGTCTGTCTCCATCTTGCTATTATGTTGTCATTACCTGGGTCATGGCTGGTAAGCATTATTTTCTGGAGTCAGCTGTTAAACTCAGCAGTAGTAGCCATGCCGAGTAGTGAGCTTAGACATATTGGATATAATTTTGTCACCTGTGGTGAGGTGACATTTTCTTGTGAAGAAGAGTGATTCTTCTTAGTAACGCACTACTTCACAAATATCCACATAATGACTAGGTTATGATGCACATACACCTCCATAAACAGTACTTATTCAATGACAAAAAATTCTACACTAGCTATATTTTGCCATCATTATTCTAACTGGTTGTAATTCGATAATTTAAAAATGTGCTAATGTAGATTGCCAAATAGAGTAGAGTAGAGTAGAGTAGAGTAGAGTAGAGTAGAGTAGAGTAGAGTAGAGCAGAGCAGAGCAGAGTAGAATAGAATAGAATAGAATAGAATAGAATAGAATAGAATAGAATAGAATAGAATAGAATAGAATAGAATAGAATAGAATAGTTCAGTAGGAAGGGACCTATGAAGATCATCTTATCTGCCTGACCACCTCAGGGCTAACAAAAATTAAAGCATATTAAGGATATTAAACATATTAAAGCATATTAATTAATATGGTTAATTAAGATTAAAATATGAAAATGTGTATATATAAAAAGTCATGTTAATTAAGAGCATTATGTAAATATTCCTTTAACTCTGACAGGCATGGGGAATCAACTACTTCTTTAGGAAGCCTGTTCTACTGAATTACCGTTATCTTGGTAAAGAAATTTTTACTAATGTCCAGTTGAACTTCTCCTGGTACAGATCTGTGCTGTTCCAAATACCAAATGTTATCTGGGTGTTACTGAAGGCCAAGAAACTATCAATGTGTATTGAAGAGTGACTAAGTAAGCTAATAATGGTAACTGGATTTGTCACTTAGCAAGGAAAACAAATAAGTCTGTGCAATTGATTTAAAGGCATGATCAACCTGTTGCTGAATGTTTTCCTAATTGAGCTAATTGATGAAAACTAGAGGAATCACAAAAGGACCAGATGGAAGATGGAATTATCAGTACATCAGTACAATATGTAGTCTTTGAAAAATGTTACTTTAACTGTTGGCTAAACTCTATAATACTAGTCAGCACACTGAGTACGAAAATAAGACACTAATTCCTAGTATTGTAAGGACATTTTAAAGAAAAGAAGTAAAGAGATTTTAAATGTGTTCTGATAATGTCCTTGAAGAAAGCAACAGGAGAAGGCTAAAACGAGAATTTACCTTCAAAAAAACCACTGTTTGAATAAAAAAACATATTAGGCAAAGTCTAGAATATCAACCCAGCATATAGTCCCTCCCAGCTCAGTTTAATCATAGAATCATAGAATCATAGAATATCCTGAGTTGGAAGGGACCCTTAAGGATCATCAAGTCCAACTCTTGACACCGCACAGGTCTACCCAAAAGTTCAGACCATGTGCCTAAGTGCACAGTCCAATCTCTTCTTAAATTCAGACAGGCTCGGTGCAGTGACCACTTCCACAGGGAGCCTGTTCCAGTGTGCAACCACCCTCTCTGTGAAGAACCCCCTCCTGATGTCAAGCCTAAATTTCCCCTGCCTCAGCTTAACCCCGTTCCCGCAGGTCCTGTCACTGGCGTTAATGGAGAAAAGGTCTCCTGCCTCTCGACACCCCCTTACGAGGAAGTTGTAGACTGTGATGAGGTCTCCCCTCAACCTCCTCTTCTCCAGGCTGAACAGGCCCAGTGACCTCAGCCGTTCTTTGTACGTCTTCCCTCCAGGCCTTTCACCATCTTCGTAGCCCTCCTCTGGACACTCTCCAACAGTTTCATGTCCTTTTTATACTGTGGTGCCCAGAACTGCACACAGTACTCGAGGTGAGGCCGCACCAGCGCAGAATAGAGCGGGACAATCACCTCCCTTGACCTACTAGCGATGCCGTGCTTGATGCACCCCAGGACACGGTTGGCCCTCCTGGCTGCCAGGGCACACTGCTGGCTCATATTCAACTTGCTGTCTACCACGACCCCCAGATCCCTCTCTTCTAGGCTGCTCTCCAGCGTCTCATTGCCCAGTCTGTACGTGCAGCCAGGGTTTCCCCGTCCCAGGTGCAGGACCCGGCACTTGCTCTTATTGAACTTCATGCGGTTGGTGATCGCCCAGCTCTCCAAACTATCCAGATCCCTCTGCAAGGCCTTTCCACCCTCATTCGAGTCCACAACTCCTCCAAGTTTGGTGTCATCAGCAAACTTGCTCAAAATACGTTCTATTCCTACATCCAGATCGTTTATAAAAATATTGAAAAGTACCGGCCCTAAAATGGAGCCTTGAGGGACCCCACTGGTGACCGCCCGCCAGCCTGACGCAGCCCCATTTACCATAACCCTTTGGGCCCTGCCCGTTAGCCAATTGCTCACCCATCGTATGATGTTTTTATTTAGCTGTATGGTGGACATTTTGTCCAGTAGGATCCTATGGGAAACCGTGTCAAAAGCCTTGCTGAAGTCCAAAAAAATCACATCAGCTGGTTTCCCTTGGTCCACCATACGGGTGATCTTATCATAAAAGGAAATCAGGTTAGTTAGGCAGGACCTACCCTTCACAAACCCATGCTGGCTGGGACCAATGACTGCTTTGTCCCCCAGGTGCGCCTCAATAAGTTCGAGAACCATCTTCTCCATGATTTTACCAGGCACTGACGTGAGACTGACAGGCCTGTAATTGCTAGGGTCTTCTTTCTGACCCTTCTTGAAAATCGGCACAACATTTGCCAGCTTCCAGTCTACCGGGACCTCTCCAAATTCCCAGGATCGTTGAAAAATAATTGAGAGAGGTTCCGCGATGACGTCCGCCAGCTCTTTCAGCACCCGGGCATGAATCCCATCCGGACCCATGGACTTGTAGGGATCCAGGTGGAGTAGCAAATCCCGCACACGTTCAGGGTCGGTTGGGAGTTTGTCATCCCCACCGTCCCGGTCCTCCAGCTCAGGGCACCCTGGGTCCCGAAGCCCATCATTGGCATTGAAGACAGAGGCAAAGAAGGCGATAAGCGTCTCTGCTTTGCCTATGTCATTGTCTGTGAGGAGACCTTCCCTATCAAGGAGCGGCCCTATGTATTCTTTAGTTCTCCTTTTTCCGTTCACATATCTAAAAAAAACCTTTTTATTTTCTCTCACAGACACAGCCAGCTTCAACTCTAGGTGTGCTTTGGGCACTCGAACTTTCTCCCTACAAACACGAACAGCATCCCTGTATTCTTTCCATGACACCTGGCCCTCCTTCCAGTAGCGAAACACTCTCTGTTTCCACCTAATCTCCATTAGAATGTTCCTGGTCAGCCACGCCGGCCTCCTTCCCCGCCTGCCTGACTTGCGATATTTAGGAATTGCCTGATCTTGTGCTTCTAGGAGGCATCGCTTAAAGAATGACCAGCACTGGTGGACATCGAGACCTTCAAGAGCAGTTTCCCAGGGGACCTTGCTGACTAGTTCCCTGAGCAGCCTGAATCTGTAGAAGGTCAGCATTCTTGTCCTTCTTCATTTACTGATGATGAGAACGACTTGTCCAGCACTTAAATAACAACTAACCCTACTGTAATCATTGTTATCCTTGGTTAAGGATAATGGTATTTTTTAGACATTACAGTATCTTTACAGAGGTACTGATACCATCAAATATGTTCAGTGATTCACTGCAAAAACATTAACTTACTGTGCTGTAGTGGTGAAAGAAAGAAGTTATAGCTATTATATTTACTCCATTTTTTTCCAAAGTGTTGTGTCTTGCTTGCATGCTCATTCAGGAAAATATCCAGAACAGTAAGATATGAAAACAGTGAAGGGGAAAAAAAGCACAAAGAAGGCTCTTAATATTCAGTGTCTTCATCCATTGAGTTCCTTTTAGCTTTCGCCTTATCTCAGCTGCTTAGCTTTATAGCAGAAAACTGATCACCAAAGAAACCATCGCATGCTTTTTATCATGAAATACAGTATGTGGTTTAGCCAGACACGATATACCCTCTGTCAGGAGAAGTGTTAAAAACAATGAGGTTCTATTAACGCTTTAGAGGCTTCTTGAGTATAATGGGGATCATACAGTGTAAACTGATGAAATGCGGGGCTGTCTGAATCTTTAGAGTAAGCCAAAGAGTCACAAAGTTGTAGAACATCCTGAGTTGGAAGGGATCCACAAGGGTTGTTGAGTCCAACTCCTGGCTCCACACAAGACTACCCAAAAATCAGACCTTGTGTCTGAGAGTGTTGTACAAATACTTCTTGAACTCCAGCAGCTCGATGCCATGAGCACTGCCCTGGGGAGCCTGTGCCAGTGCCTGACCACCCTCTGGGTGCAGAACCTTTCCTTAACACCCAGCCTGACCCTCCTCTGTCCCAGCTCCATGCTGTTCTCTTGGGTCCTGTCACTGTTCCCAGAGAGCAGAACTCTGGGGAGCCTCTCGTAAGGTTGCTGCAGTCTGCCATGAGGCCTCCCCTCAGCCTGCTCAGCTCAGGGCTGAGCAAACCAAGGGACCTCAGCCGCTCTTCACATGTCTTGCCCACCAGACCCTTCACCATCTTCATAGACACTTTGGACACTTTAGCAACTAGCAACTTCAACTGCTAGTTCCCTCCAGACCTGCGGATATATCTCATCAGGTCCCATGGACTTGTGCACCTTTATGTTCCTTAGCTGTTCTCAAACCTGGTCTTCTCCTACAGTGGGCAGTTCATCATTCTTCCAGAAGGCCTTTCTCACAGAAGGCCTTTGCCTTCTGGGGCTTGGGCTGTGTGGCCAGACACAGACAGACATTGT
Organism: Netta rufina; assembly: GCF_964035555.1. Classification (NCBI taxonomy): domain Eukaryota; kingdom Metazoa; phylum Chordata; class Aves; order Anseriformes; family Anatidae; genus Netta; species Netta rufina. The sequence goes on from NC_140126.1 coordinate 53,755,625, forward strand.
AACATTGCTCTGGGAACTTTGCATTTATTTAATAGTAGGTTGTATCCATCAATCTAAAAAGCAGCTGGCTTAATAGGAATAGGTATTTTCTCTCAGCTCTGCTTCACTGATTTGGTGTTTGAAGCTTCAGAGAAACTCAAGGATATTGTTTTAGCTGAGAAGTGACCTCCTCTGGTTTTACAGGCAAATTTAAATATTAAAAGAGCTTTATATCTAAATGTAATGTTTTAAACTATTAAAAGACAACAGTGACCCTACATAAAGACATTACAAGTGTAATGTATCCAGAATTTCTGGAAATCTCATTTTTTATGTTATGGTTATGTTGAGTGGTTGTCAACAGCCACTGACTGTATCTGAAGGATTTGGCCAAAAGCATTTGGAATGTTCTGAAGTTTGGTTTATTGCGGAATTGTAGCCTCTTCTTTATTAACAGAAAGTTACAACAATTCTGTGATTTATTTGTCCTTAATTCCATTTCTGCTATAAAAGTAGATGATTTACTTACACATTCACAATTTCACTGGCAAGCAAATTGTGTTACGGACCTAGTGTCTAGTGTATAAAATTGTGTTATGGACCTAGTGTCTAGTGTAAGAAATACTAGCCATTATCCTAGTAAGTTAAAATGTAAGAATAAGGCAGAAAAGATAAATACATCTGTAATTCCAAATATAGTACATAGAGACACTGAGACAAATTATGATTTTGAAACCATACGGATCAGCAGGGGAGGCAGTAATCATGACACTTGTGCCCACATAAAACATAAGATTAGATTTATGCAAGCATAGAGCTTAATTCTGATAAGATAGCTTTGTTTATGTCCTACAGAAAATGATACTAAGAACAAAAACTGTAGTTGTAAACTTGGAAAGATTATTTATTTATATATTTTTTAAGATAGAAAAAGGAATACAAGTGGATATGAAAGGCAAATGTTTACATGTTAAATTGGAAACAATGGGTAGGTTTTAATGATGCTATGAAGGTTTTGAATATTAGAAATTATGGAATGAACTTGGCACTTTTACTGTTATTTTAGGCCTTAAGTCTCTTTATTTAAAAAATACATCTTCTATATGGCAACAGAAACTCTGGCAGGATTTAATACTGAATAATACTCTTGCCTTTTTATCCACAAAACTAACCATGTAGAAGTAACAAGTGATATTTGCCACCTGTACTGGATTTGAGAAAAACAATTTGTAACAGGTGGAAGCATGCTGCAAAAAAAAAAAAAAAAAAAAAATCTAGTTTGCAAGAGAAGGGCAGTGCTTTTTCTTACCTGTGGTTATTCTTCCTTCTTTGCTGTGAAAACCCTGATATTGCTGGAGAACTTAGTTGCTCTATTGCAAATCTCATATCCTGTAGGAGGATATGTGTACATAAACACTGTGTAGAAGACAATGTACTTTGCATCAGAACTCTGTTATTTTTTCATACAAATATGGTAAATGGTTTAAAAAAATACAGATTGACAAAATAGAGAGCTGCAGTTGTTCTACTCGCTGTTAACTGGTTTTAGTAATAAAATTTTCATGGGGTATTAGGTAGCTCTGTACCTGAGATCTTTGCAAAACAATCCAAGGAAGTAACATTAAGGAAGGTATCTCTACTGTAAATGATGTAAAAAGAAACAAGGGCCATGTATGTAGCTGTGTTGTGAGATGGGAACAAATAACATTCATGATTAACATCTTGTTTCTTGGCACCAAGTTTATGCAACCTGAGAATGTTTTTCAAATTGTAAGTGCAATGTTGACTAGGGGTGACTTGTTTCAGGCTGAAAATATGAAGGACATTGTCAGATATGAGGCAACTCTGAATTTGACAAATAATAAATACCTGCATTATTTTACTGCTGTACAGGAACAAAAGGAATATACTGCCTAAACAGCAAGCATCCATTTATGAATATTTCTATATATAAGTAGTGATGAGAAAATATTATCAGTGTCTTTAATAGCAAATATGGTTTTATTGAAGAAATACACAGGAATGATATTAGGACATTTTACCTTTACTCAGAACCTCCTTTATAGGCCAACTTTGCACAACTTCATTTAAATGGGTATGAGGAGTATCTGGAAATTAGTGCATTACATTGCATAGCTGCAGAATATGCTTTGTCACCCGAATGTCATGTGGACTGTGGGCATGTGTTTAAGCAGACTTTCATTGATGCTTATCTCAGTGCTGGTAGAGAAAGCTTGAAATACAGCTTGAGAAGATTTAGATCCTTCTCCTGCAAATAGCCAAAATTTCACTTAAGCGAATTTGTTGCTAATGGTGTTAACAGTACAGATTAAGACTCATACTACATGTTCCTGGGAATAGTGGCTCACATTCTATTAAGTACAGACCAAGAGTACTTATTAGCCTGTAACTGGAGTGTGCATATGTGGTGCTGCGTTAAATGTATTAAATGTATTAAATTAAAATCTGTGTTAAATGTATTAAATTAAAATCTGTGTTAAATGTATTTGAAAAGGAATATGTTCTCTGGAATGAATGACAAGTTTTTCTCTGCTCATACATTGTGTCTCTCTCAGAATGTTTTATGTTGTGTAAAATCTGAACACAGTAGCTTGACATCACCTAACCACAGTCAAAGCACAAGTTTAGCTTTTTAGTCATATATTTAAATGCCAGCTTCCTCTAATTCATCTCTTCAGACTATTCACTGGTTTTAGAATAACCTTCCTATAGTGGATTTCAAAGCTAGAAGAGTGAGCTGCAGAGTCAGTTATTGCTGTGACATTATTGTCTTTTCAATTTGTCATGCAACAAAAATAGTTTTCCCTGATATTGCTTTCAAATCACAAACTTTGAGGTGAAGTTTCATTACATATTGAGGTGAAGCCTCATTACATATTTAGGCTTTTAGGGCTCCAATTGAAAATATTTTCTTGTGATCAAGAGTTTGACATCTAACTCTCTTTAGTTATATCAGTAAACTGATTTCCAAGATGTTCCTTTATGTTGAAGTTGGCTACGTTCAGACGTATCCCACACCTCAGTTCCACGTAAATTTGCTCATACTAGTCCTAGTTCAGGAATCTGGCCCCAGTCTGAGATAGAGATGGGCAGAAATCTTGGACTGTAATTTCTATTGTGATTCCTGTGTACTCTGATACTTAAGGAAACGAGCTGGAAGAAGTGCATTTCTCCTCCTCACCACTGTAGTCATCATTTTTTAGTAAAATGGTCTGAAATACATCAGAGACAGGCTCCTAGATGCAGCACAATAGGAAATGCTCTTATTCTGCTCTTATTCCCTCAGGAGTCACATACATTCACAGACTTTGGAAAGCAGTGAGGTCAATCCATCTTTTTTTTTTTTTTTTTTTTTTTTTTTTTTTTTTTTTTTTTTTTTTTTCCAAGAGACTTCCAAAGTAAAATTCTTAGGATGATAACTGTGGACATTTGCTACACAGAAAGCAGCGGCCACATAGCTAGTGTTTTCTATGATCTTTGTGTTTACAGGTTTAAACACAAGGACGTACTGGCAATTCAGTTTTCTATGTTGTAGGCAGAAAAAACACAAAGCAGGAAATTTGCATTGTGGTAGAAATGCTCAGTGTCACCTGAACTATTGACTTTCCCCACCTGACTTGCAGACATTTGGAGAGAAATAACATATGTGCCTTATTGTAAAATGTGGGCTTAATAAACACACAGGCATTATGTTACAGAAAATGTAACAATAGACATGATGGCAAGCTACTTAAAAACACATCACAGTGTTTTGTTAGTAACTGGTTTGCCTTTGGCAATGTTACGAAGAAGAATGTAGACATTTAATTTCCAGTCCAAGAATAAATAGAAAATGTTCCTTATGTACACTTGTATTTATTTTAAATAGCTGTGTCAATATATTTATTTATTTATTTATTTATTTTTGCCTATGGATTTCACTAAAGAATTCAGCGACTGTTCTTTATTTGACATTGAGTTATTTTTTTTTTTATTTTCTGGAAACTTTGAATGAATCATTTCTGTTACATTTCAACTGTTGCTGCAGAACAGTTTCAAGTTGCTGCAGAACTGCTCTGCACAAAATAAGAAACAAAACAGAAAAAGGAAAAAAAAAAAGTCCTTCATTAAAGTACAAATGAAATTAGTAAAGGACCTCGTATAACCTTGAAGTGCTGCAGAATTAAGCCTTAATCCCACAAAGTCTTAAGAACACGCATTATATCACTAGTGATCCAATGTATTGCAGGTTTTATCATAGAAATGCCATGGGGAATAAAACAGACATATTCTGCTTTTGCTGGTGAAACTCAAAGGTGGAAACATGGTATTTAGGATAGTTTGCTAGGCCAGTAGCCAGAAGATATTTTTTCCCTTCTTTGTTTCTGACTTGTTTTAGAATCTGGGAAAATGTGTGTTGCTTGAAAAGTAAAGCAAAGTAACACATCAGGTAGCCACTTTTTTTTTTTTTTTTTTTTTTTTTTTTTTTTTTTTTTCCAATTTTGTGTTGTCATAAATAAGCATATTAACAAATGTTGTCAGATCATGTTCACAGAACATGTTCAAAATGTTATCAGAAATCCACTAGGATTCTCTTTGTCGCTCCTGAGAGAAAGGTTGGGTGAAGCTTTTGTAAAGGGAATGTGTGTTCTGAAGCTCCTTGCTAGTGGTCACCGTGTATGAGATATAAAAACACCAGAAAACAGGTCCACACCAATTCACAGTTTCTGCCTCTGCTTTGGTATGCTATGTGGACTAATGTGGTGTTTACACTTAGGTGGGCAGCCGAGCTCCACAACAACTGCTCTCTCACTCTCCCTCCTCAAAGGAAAACAGGGTGAAAGGGAAAAAGGAAAAGAGGATGAAAAGGGCTCAAGTTCTGACATAAGGATGGGGAGATCGCTCAACGATTATTGTGATGGACAAAACAGACTCAGAGTAGGGAGATAATAAAATTTATGGCTTATTACTAACAAGCTAAATAAGTGAGAAACAAAGAAAAGAAACCAAAACCATCCTTTGCCCATCCACTCTCTTCCGCCACCCTGACTGGCACAGGGGAATGGGGCATAGGTGCTGTGGTCAGTCCCTAATGCTTGGTCTCTGCTGCTCCCTCATTGTCCCTCTGCCCCTGCTCCATGTGGGGTCCCTCCCACGGGATGCCATCCTTCCCAAACTGAGCCTGCGGGGGCTGCCCACAGGCAGCAGCTCTTCAAGCACTACTCCCATACGGCTCCGTCCCACGGGGTCCATCCATCCCCCAGGAGCAAACTGCTCCAGCACGGGTCCCCCACGGGTGGGTGGCAGCTCCCCCCAGACCCCCTGCTCCTGCGGGGGCTCTTCTCCATGGGCTGCAGCTCCGGCCCGGGGCCTGCTCCTGCAGGGGCTCTCCATGGGATGCAGCCTCCTCCAGGCCACATCCACCTGCTCCACTGGGGGCTCCTCCACCCATGGGGGGGCTGCAGCGTGGAGATCTGCTCCATGTGGGACCCATGGGCTGCAGGGGGACAGCCTGCTCCACCAGGGGCCTCTCCACAGGCTGCAGGGGAACTGCTGCTGTCTGCCTGGAGCACCTCCTGCCCTGCCGCCGCACTGACCTTGGGAACTGCAGGGCTGGTTCTCACTCCTCTCTCCCAGCTGCTCTAGTAGTCTTGTGCAGTAGTCTTATTTTCCTTTCTTAAATCTGCTCTCACAGAGACAAAAACAACATCTCTTACTGGCTCAGCCCTGGCCAGTGGCGGGACCCTTGTCTAACATGGGGCAGCTTCTGGATTCTTCTCACAGAAGAATCCTGCAGCCCCTCTCTGCCAAAGCCTTGCTATGTAAAACTAGTTGAACAACTAGTGATGTAACGGCACACTAATGCATGCCCACTGTGGCATATGTCACTCTGCTGCTGAAGCAGGAATGATATGAAACCATTTACAGAAGTGGTGGAAGACTGGCAGCTATATGCCTGATCTGGATGTGGAGTGTTTGCCACTATTGTAGAATTCATTGAAGTACAGTCACAGATCTTCCTCAAAGCCTGTCCTGCTCTTTAGCTTATGTGGCTGGGCCAAGTGCCTTCCTTACTGCACTTTTTTTGTAGTGTTATTTCTCTACTTTTCTCTACAAAGTGCAAGTATTTTAAGTTATTATTATCTATTAATCTGTGTTAGCCATGTGAGGTACTTGTATTCTAAGGCCATTCAACTTATCAGAAATATGCTGCCACTGTCTTTGGTTCATGGCTCCACCAAACAATGTAAGATCAAAAATGTAAGATATGTGCAAAATCTCTTTGAGGGGGATTGGCATCAAAATTTGAACAACTAAAATATGCATGATCCCTTCCCTCCTTCCCCCCACCCCCCATTTCTAAGACTATTTCTATATCTGTTTAGGCTGCCCAATAACAATCAAACAGTTCTCATGAGTTGTGGCAATTCTTAATCCCAAAGAAATTTTTCATATACAACTAAAACACACTTTTTACAGTATGTATCATCCATGGCAATAGAGCTAAAAAAGTTGCTATATTCCTAAATTAAATTGACATTTTGAGAGGTTAACACAAAGCGCTGCTCTGCTGTCCATAATCAATAAAAAAAATGATTTCAAGTAATTAAAGTCTCTGATGTAGACATTCCTTTCTTGGTGCCTGTCAAAAAGAACAAAACAGAGTAGCCACAGAAAAGAGATAAATATAGATAAAACAACCCTTACTCCTAGAAGGTCTTACTATCTTCAACAAGAATTACTAGTGTACAACTCTATCCTGGTACAGACTGTAAATGAATTAAGAACAGGAAGCGTTGCTGTGAATTTGCAAGTTGATAAAGGAAAAGAAAAAATAACACACAATGCAGTTGCCACATGAACAGTGTATGGAGAATAACAGTTAAGTAATACTAGCTGTTTTATATGTCTCGTATATAGGGGCTGAGAGGGGCTCATTTTCAGGGATTGGAGAGATAGGACACAGGGTAACAGCTTTAAACTAAAAGAGGGTAGGATTAGATTTGTTGTTAGCAAGAAGTTCTTCACTCAGAGGGTAATGAGGCAGTAGAACAGGTTGCCCAGAGAAGTTGTAGATGCCCTATCCCTGGAAGTGTTCAAGGACAATTGAACAGGGCTTTAAGTAACCTAGTCTGGTGGAAGGTGTCCCTGCCTATGGCAGGGGGTTGGGACTGGATGGTCTTTAGGGTCCCTTTCAACCTAAATCATTCTGTGGTTCTATGATTCTATGATTTCTGACAGAGTATTCCACAGTATTGTTTAAAATTAAAAAAAGATTTTTGTCTTTTTAATACATAAGATCAGTTCTCTTACAAATATCTGATGAACAAAATTTTGGCATATCTAATTTCCTTAAGATTACAATCTTTTGTGGAGAAAAAACACTCTTAAGTATAAAGCACTGAAATGGACGTGTAATGGTCACAAGGACACACGCACGCGCATACACAGACGACATGTGGTTGTAGAATGGAGAAAAAAGATTGCTAAAATGACTTTTTAAACTCACTAGTAGTTACGTGCAGCTTCTGTTTCCTGATGTTTGACAGTTTTGCCAAAAACAGGTACCATCACTTTGCTTAGGGAAAGCTAAAGCTAATCCCAACCTACATGTCTTAGTTGTGATGAAACCTTCTTTTGATGAGTAATGTACTAAGAAGTATTCAGCTTTGGATGAGAGTGACACAAGTCCATAGCTTTGTCTTTTCTGAGATAAAGAAAGAAAAGATACTAAGGTGCTTTTACTGGACAGGGGAATCTGGTAAAATGTATTTGGGATGAAATCTATTTAGATCAGCCATTGATTATGTATCTTATAAACCCAGGTGCCCAGGCTTCTCTAAGAAAGAAAACTGAGATCAAGACTCTTCACCATGATAAACATATGATTGTGGGAATTTGTCAGAGATTTAATTTTTATACACTTCTATTGTTAGTGAAATGAAAATAACAGAAATGAAAAAGGAAAATAATTATTCACTACCTTTTGTAACATTAAACTCAGCCAGTAGGTAAAGAAACAGTAGATTATTTATTTATTACTTATTTATTCAGTTATTTATTTATTTTTCCTGAGAGTTCATAATTATGCTATGGAGCATAAATAGAGTCATAGAATCATTATGGTCGGAAAACATCTCCAAGATCATCTGGTCCAACCATCCCCCTACCATCAATATCACTCACAAAACCATGTCCCGAAGCACCAGGTCAAACCTTTCCTTGAACGCCCCCAGGGATGGTCACCCCACCACTTTCCTGGGCAACCCATTCCAATACCTGGCTTCTCTTTCTGAGAAGAAATTTGTCCAAATTTACAACCTGAACCTCCCCTGACACAACTTGAGGCCATTCCCTCTAGTCCTATCAGTGGTTACCTGTGAGAAGAAGCCAATCCCCAGCTTCCCACAACTTTCTTTCGGGTATCTGTAGATAGTAATAAGGTCTCCCCTGAGCCTCCTTTTCTCCAGACTAAACGACACCAGTTCTCTCAACCACTTCTCATAGTTCCAGACCCTTCATCAGAAACAATGTATTTTGGAATTTAAAAATATAAGTGGGTTCAAAGGGTATAAGCAGATCGCAGGAAGTTAGATTTATCACTGCCTAGTAAATCTATGAATTCACATTTAGCACTTCCATTTGCTGCCCCAAATCAGAAGTTATTCTGGGGAAAGGATAATTTCATACTTGTCCTGGTGTTTGTAGTATGTTTGAAACCCATCATTATGGAGCACTCTTGGAAACTGGATACTGGCCAAGCCTAAGTTTTTCAAGTTTGTTTATTTTTCTATTGCAAAAAAAATCTATACTCAATAAAAGGCAAACTGAAGTGAATAATGAAATGCAAAAATTCTGAATGAAGTAACGGGTATGAGGTCTTCAAAAAAAATCCTAAAGCCAAGATAATACGAGAGCCATGTACCATGGCTTGACTGGACAAGACCGTATCTTGGCATTTGATAGTGCCAATCACCATTTGTTGACTATTTTTGTGTGGTGCTATAAACTTAATCAGAGAACAGCTATGTAATACATGTCTTTCCATGCTGACAGATGCCAGAAGCACCTTTTTATAGTGTTCTTAATGTTAGAGCACATAGCATCTAAAGAAATAAACTTTGTGTTATTTACACTAAATAGCTGCATTTTACTACTTTGAGAAAAAAGCTTATTCAACTTGGTGAATGTGTCTCTGGAGTGCTGGCACTGTATTTATGCTAAGGGAAAGCAAAGAATACAGTGCTGTGGCAGACCTTTGAAAAGCAAGATTAGTCTGATTTTAATTTTATTTATTTATTTATTTATTATTTGTATGCTGCGGGATTCTTTCCAGAATATTCTGGAGGAGATAATATTTCTTCTGATTAAAGTTTGAAGCAGTGCTGTTGATCACCTTTGCCATTCCCAGAGCATTGCCGCCATTCATCCATAGGTCAAGGGGAAAATTCTTTGCCAATGTCCTTAGTGCTAAATTTATATAATGTGAGGTATAACTATATCTTTGTCATTCTTTGAATGTTTTCTGTAGTCTTTTCCATTATGTGCGTATGCCGATCTTGCAAAACCATTCTTCTTCAGCTGCACTTTTCCTCCTGTCTCCTTTCTGTCTCCTCTGTGCTTCTGACAGGCAACATATTTTTATCCCTGTCTAAAGACTAGAGCATATTTGCATTTTTCTTGTAGAGGGTGGTGGTGGGGATGATGGCACCCTTTTTAGCATGATTTCAGTTAAACTAAGATAAACAAGACTTTAAAATGGGTCTCACTATATGGTGACAAGACCCTCATGCTTTTCTGGTAGCAGAATTAACAATGACAGTAGGTGAGACAACACTGTATAGTATTCATTGTTATTTGTCTAAAGAGTATTAAAATAGGAACTTTAACCCTTTGGCTATGATCTTCTCACCACTGTTACAGGTGCTATAAAAAGGTGGTAAAAGAAGGGATAGAGGCAGAAAATAATGCAGATGATATGTTCTTGAACTCTTGACTTCCAGCAGCTGCATTTAAAAAACTATCATTCCATTTTGCTGCTATGTATGTGAGGCCTCTCCATGATGTGTGCAAACACAACCTGATTAGTATTTTTTATAAGCTAGTCTTGTCTGCTTTTATTACAGACATCACCTTCAGACGTGGGGCCACCACAGCCATTAAATCAAGAATATTTAGCTATTATTTGTAATAAATGTCAGCAGGGCTGAATTGAAGCCAGCAGGAAATGTTCAGGGCAGAAAACACACTGACATTCATTCATGCAAATTTGTACCACTAGTAGAATTAATCATAAAGAGGGAGGGTATAACATACATTGCATTTATATTACTGGTTTGGCCAATTGTGATTCATCATGAAAATGAGGGCTATAATGGGTAAGCAGCAGCCTACTGACAAAAAGCCACATGCAAAGTGTGGTTAGGTGAGTATAACTTCCAAGAAAAGAAATTAAAGGAGTGTTTTTAAGTTACTGTGGGTCAATGTGTAGGCAAATGAGAACTGCAGCTTTTTAACTGTTGATTTCAAGTACTATTTACAAAAAACAAACAACAACAACAAAACCAACCGACCTACAAACAAAACCCCCTTTTATCCCTTCCAGAAATTTTTATCCTCCCTTTTCATGATATTGAGAGATCTGTTCTCAACACTTTTTAACTGGCAAACTAGGAATCTTTTGAAACAAAATTCAAGGTAATTTCACTTCATATTTGTATGTTCTAGAAAACTTACTAAATGTATCCTATGAAGAATATGGGATGGGAATTCTTGTATTTTAGCAGAAGCAGGTTTCTTCGACTAGTAATAATGCAGCATGGGAATGTTGTGCCAGACTGTGGCTGGAAATGACCACCAGAAGATTTACATTGGTGAAAAAACATGAGGATTTTTAGTGTCAGAAAAGTTAGAAATTCAGGAGTTGATGGGAAACCAAACCACCTTTCTCTGATCTTTAATGATGTAGCCTGCAAAACTGATATGAACAGAAACTGATTCAGGATCCCAGCTACGTAGTGTTATTGGACTTATGCAAACTGGGAATCCAATTCTGGTGAACTAGGGAATACTGGAATGTTGCCCTTATAAACAAAGTACTTCCTTTCACAACACTGTTATTTGTAAATTCTGATAGTGAAAACAAAATTAATTGCAAGTATGTTAAACACTTAATGCATGAAAATAATATGAGGATATATACGTGTATGTTTTACTAATTATATTCATTCACATTCACTTCTTTAAAAATAAAAAGCAGAAACTGATGTTAAATTTGGTTGTTATTAGTTCATAACCTAGTGGGTGGCCTGTTAGGAAATGGCTACTTTCTAGATGAAAAATACATTTTAATACAAAAATACATTTTAAATCCATTTTAGTGTATCACAGCGCAATATTTGCTGAAAGCTACAAACCTGAATAATCTGTAGAAAAACTATAATTGCTGTTTCTTGTGTAACAAGCAGTCCTTTGCTGCAAGCCCTGAAGAAGATTACAATATGAACCTGCAAGTGATAAAACTCGGAAAAAAAAATTAATATTGTATTTTATTATTCCTGAAACATGGAAAAACAGAAGCATATATATATATGTTTTATCTCTTTCTATTATCTTGACGCAAAAAGAAAAGTCTTAAGCCTGTTCCTGGAAAGATTAAAAAATAAAGCAATTGAATGGAACTGACATAAAAATGTGAGGGGAATTTAGGGACAATAACTGTTCTCACGTTCCTTCAGTTCTAGATTTAAAGAATGAGCCTCAGAGAGCATGAAGCTGAAATGTGATTCATTAAATTAAAATAGGAAAAATTTCCCTTTCATATGGTACTCTGGCCAAATATAATTTTCAGATTAGTTGTCAATTTCCTGAATTGCCAAGAAGTTAAATGCAAAACAAATATTCTGAAACTGTTTTCCATTCTCACTGTTTATAATCATTGCATATGGTGTTACCATGCAGACTGGGAGGATATGTAAACAAAAACACTTTTCAAAGTGCCAGAAGGAATCAGTGTAAATTGTTTCCTTAGGGTTTTATTTTTAATTGCTGATTCTATGGAAAAGGCCTAATTTGGTAAAGGGGAAACATACTTTCTGTTAAGTGAAATATTGCTTTTCTTCCCATAATTCATGAACTCACATAGCTACTTAGCACATACTGCTAAGTTATCATTACCATGTTATACTCAATGAGAGAAATCATAATTAGAAGTCTTTCTTCATATTTTAGAGCAAAATATTTTTTGTCTCTTCAATTGATGTAAACCTTAATCATTCTTAAATGTGCTTGAAACCTCATTATAGTGTGCTTCGGAGGCAGAGAATTTTGTGGTAGGAATACGCAGAACCAACAGAGTTTATTCTGAAGTCATCTGACTTTTTACATGCCCTGTGTTTTCAGAACATACTGTAAGTTCAGATCACAGTTAAGATTTATTTATGTTTGTTAACATGAAAAACCTGGTTAGAAAGGATGTTGTGTAGAGTATTGCCAAGCCTACTGTGTTTTTAGCAGTTATGGTTACTTCAACTCAAGAAGGAAATATTAGAGTTAGAGAATATAGAATCATAGAATCCCATGGCTTGGTACACTCTTTACTGGATTAAAAACTGTCTGGATGGCTGGGCCCAAAGAGTGGTGGTGAACAGAGTGAAATCCAGCTGGCAACTGGTCATGAGTGGTGTTCCCCAGTGGTTGGTGTTGGGGCCCATCCTCTTTGATATCTTTATTGATGATTTGGATGAGGGAATTGAGTGCACCTTCAGTAAGTTTGCAGATGACACCAAGCTGGTGGGAAGTATTGACCTGCCTGAGTGTAAAAAGACCCTGCAGAGGGATGTGGACAGGTTGGATCAATGGCTAGAGGCCAACGGGATGAAGTTCAAAGGCTAAGTCCTGGGTCCTGCACAGGTTTTGGGGAGAATGGTTGGAAAGTTGTGCAGAGTAAAAGGATCCGAGGGGTGGTGGCCAATGCTTGCCTGAATGTGAGCCAGTAGTGTGCCCAGGCGGCCAAAAGGGCCAACAGCATCCTGGCTTAGGCTGGTGAGGGGCCTGGAACACAAGTCCTATGAGGAGTGGCTGAGGGGACTGAGGTTGTTTAGGCTATAGAAGAGGAGGCTCGGGGAGACCTTATTGCTAGCTACAAGTACATGAAAGGAAGGTTTTGGGAGCTGGGGGTCAGCATCTTCGCACAGGTAACCACTGATAGGACTAGAGGGAATGGTCTCAAGTTGCACCAGGGGAGGTTTAGATTGGAAACTGGGAGACATTTCTTCTCAGAAAGAGTAGTCAGGCATTGGAATGGGTTGTCCAGGGAAGTGGTGGAATCACCGTCTTTAAGGAAAGGTTGGACGTGGTACTTAGGGACTTGTTTTAGTTGGTGATATTGTTGGTAGGGGGACAGTTGGCCTGGATGGTCTTAGAGGTCTGATTGAGAGGACAGAGAAGCTGCCTTATGAACAGTGGCTAAAAATGTTTAGACTTCATTTGGATAGGAGAGTGGTGAGGAATTACATGAGTAATAATTACAAAATCATCAAGGTGTTGTGTAAGGCAGTTGAAAATGCTGTTCTCCAGATTGCACAACATTGTAAGTAGAGGAATGCACTGAATCTCAGAGGAGGCTGACTAGAAAGAGGAGAGTTTTTGTTTGTTTGTTTGCTTTTACAGTACAGTGAAGTTTGAGAACTTGCCACACACAGCTGTGGAAGCAAGAAATGCTTGTTAGGTCAAAAAGGAATAAGACAAATTCATGGACAAAGTGTCCATAAATAAATTCTGACGGAAGGGGCTGGTAGGTAGCTTCTTAACACCAGTATCATGGTGACTGGAGATGATAGTGGAGTAAGAGGAGAATGGGCCACAGATAATAGCCTGGTGATTGTGCTCTTCTTAAATAGCATCTTCTTCTGCTGCTTCTGGAAGCAGAGTCCCAGGCTCTGAACCATTGCTATGACTATGGAGGGCATTTCTGACGCACTTAAACATTGTATTTAGAGGATGCAGGTATCATTTATGAAATGTCCTGTGATTTTTTTCATCCCAGTAATACTGAGACATGAGTTAGCAATTAGATAAGCATAGACACTACTGTTTACATAATACGTTTACTGGTTAAATTAAGCACTGGCAGTAACTGAGAAACAATTTCTGAATGAACTGAAAGTAGGTTCTGGCATGGCTGACTGTATAAGAATGTGTTTATACTGAATTTTTAAAAGCTTTTCTTTTGTCTTCTGATTGAATAAAACCAGAACAAACTTTACAGCTATCACTGTTATCGGAGATGTGGTGCACAAATGCCTATTTCAGATATTACTAAAAAATTGTGTTTTATCTCCAAAGTGATTAGATTAATTTAGAAGTCAGAAATTTAAAAAATTATGTCTTCATCCTTATGATAATCTTCATTTATATTTACTAGATTTTCTCTGAAATATTGAGAAGTACAAAATAATCTAATTTAAAAATAAATAAAGATTGAAGATGAAATTATTGTACAAAATGGTTCTCTTAGGTGGACATTTGGAAACGTCCCAGTATAGTATCTCCAAGGCTGTTTTCAGTACATAATTTTGTTAGTGTAATTGGCTCATATTTGTTTAATAATGTGTGGATATTAGCTTTCCTGCGATTAAAGATAGCATATTCTTCTCATTTCTGTCTTATTAACCTCTAAGTGTAGTTTTCTGTCTGGTATTTTGGACGTGAGATAAATCCACAGCAGCTGTCTCATGGCTCTTTGTGCAGTGGTAAGAAAAGTTCATTTCTTTTCATATAACTGTTGCTTCCTGGGTCCTTCTTTTAAAAGAGCCCCTAGTGTGAAGGTTAGAAGAGATTCCAGTGTTCCCAGTGGATTCCTAATTTATAACACTTGAAGACATGATAAAGCTATTTACCTCAAGTGTGTAGAAAGCCAATGTGAATAGAATCACAAAGCTGTAGAATGTCTTGAGTTGGAGGGGACCCAGAAGGATCATTGAATACAACTCCTGGCTCCACACAGGAGTACTTCAGACCATGTCTGAAAGTGTTGTCCAAGCGCTTCTTGTACTCCTGCAGGTTCAGTGCCAAGACCACTGCCCTGGGGAGCCTGTGCCAGTGCCTGACCACCCTCTGGGTGCAGAATCTTTCCCTAACACCCAAACTGACCCTCCCCTGTCCCAGCTTCATGCTGTTCCCTCGGGTCCTGTTGCTGTTCCCAAAGAACAAAGCTCAGCGCCTACCCCTCCGCTCCCCTCATGTGGGAGCTGCAGGCTGCCATGAGACCTCTCCTCAGCCTGCTCAGGGCTGAGCAAACCAAGGGACCTCAGCTGCTCCAGACCCTTCCCCATCCTCTTAGCCCTACTTTGGATGCTTTCTAGTAGTTTTATGTCCTTTGTGTCCTGGACTAGAGGCAGTAAGACCAAATAAATACGTGTGATACAATGTAGAACAAATGAGTGAGTCCCAGCTAGAAAGCAGAACCTGTTCCAAGGATAGATTCTGCTTCGGCAAGGAAATACTTAACCTTGCTATCTTGCTAAATGTTACTAAACTCAGCAGAGGTAAGCAAATGCTTCAGAAATTTGATGAATGGGACCTAAATACAACCCTGTTTATCACCTTCAGTTTAACAGTGCATCACTATTGACCCATTCCCAAAGTGCCTTGTCATAACGTGGAAGTGACTGAGAATTTTCCAGCCAATTTCGTATGGCCAACAGTAAAATTTATACGGATATAACTTTTATGCTGGGTAATTAAGATTTTGATTCAGAACTTTGTGATTGTTTTTAGAACCTGAATTTTGCAGTGAAATCTTGGATTAACTGCAAATTGCTAATACAAGAAACAATCCCTTCTGAGACGGCTTGCAGTCTGACACTGGTGACAAATTGTTCTCCTGAGTACATTACGCAGCTCTGACTCATGAAAACTTTGAAGAGTAGGAAACAGCTAATAGGGTCAATATATGGCCTTTATTTGGTGGTGCTGTCACTCTTCAAAATAGGTGAACAATGCATTATAGTTATGTGGCCAAAATATATTTAATATCTATTTTACTCTGTTCATTTGCTTAAAGATATAATAATCTATCTGCAATATCAAGGAATGAAAGGATTTAAAAGCTCGCTATTATTTTGTCTAATATTTTTCTTTGAGATTCTGATCAAATCTATTCTTTTTTAATATGGATTTTCTCTAATTTATCAATTTTCTAATATGGATAAATAACAGTTAGTAATCTCTAATATTAAGATATTTGTTAAAATAATGTTCTTTCTCTGTAACCAAAAGTGAAGAAAACAGTCCTATAACTGAATACACTTGATTTTGTGTTTTTATTTCCAGATATTTAAGTTGAACATATAAACTTTGGAGTGCTTGCTGGGAAATACAAGATTAAATATGGAGATTTAGTCTATACTTATAAAATCCTGTAGCTTTAGGGTACAGGGTACATCTTTTTCTAATCTTTTTATATTAACATCCTAAGAATGGCTGAAGCTGTTTTACATGTTTTGAGTTCCTGCTTTGAATTTCAGATACAATTATTGCACAGAAGGTTCATAGTAAAAACAAAGGTACAATAGGTAGTTTGTGATGCAGTGATTTATATACTTTCCTATGCATTAATACTGATGTGAATAGTTTTTAGCTGAGCAATAAAACCATGTTCATGATAACTTTTGACCACTGAATATTTATTGCATATTTTGTGAGAAGGGATTTATTAATTCTAGTGTCCTGGGCTAGACTCCAATTGCAATAATTACATTCTGCCTTTCAAAAGTGAGATTCGAAGAAGTATCAAACATAGCCTTCTTTTCTTTTCCTGAAGTGGAATTAAAAGAGCTCTGTAATTGTGTAAAATGTTCAAATTTTATTTATTTGTTTATTTTATTTTTCGAGAGGTGTACCTGGAAGATTGAGAGAATTTCCTTTTAAAACCAAATTGAGTGATTTTCCTTTTAAACATGTAACATGTTTATGTTTTGAATGAGAGTATGATCTATTGTATAACTGAGCATATCTGATTTACCTCTGTGGTGAACATGCATATCTTTCTGAACATGAAATGCCTATACATAGGTGGAAAATCACCGTAGTTACAGTTTTCACTGTAAGATATGGTTTTAGAGAGGTTACTGACCTTAGTTAAGCAATTGGATATCATCCACAGAGCAGCGCTCTAAGGCAGAAAATACATCCTTCACATCTGGTTCAGCCTGGGTCTGCCTTTGGGGGCATACCAAGAAAATCATGGTTTGCACTGTTTGACAGATCAGGTATGGTCCAATGCTGGGTTACTACAATGCATTTATTTTACCCGTGATATTTGAGTGTTCTTCATATATGTGTGTCCCTATCTGTTTTACTTTATTAATCTTGTTCTTGTTCTTTCCTTTTCCTTTTCCTTTTCCTTTTCCTTTTCCTTTTCCTTTTCCTTTTCCTTTTCCTTTTCCTTTTCCTTTTCCTTTTCCTTTTCCTTTTCCTTTTCCTTTTCCTTTTCCTTTTCCTTTTCCTTTTCCTTTTCCTTTTCCTTTTCGCCTTTCCCTTTCCCTTTCCCTTTCCCTTTCCCTTTCCCTTTCCCTTTCCCTTTCCCTTTCCCTTTCCCTTTCCCTTTCCCTTTCCCTTTCCCTTTCCCTTTCCCTTTCCCTTTCCATTTTCCTCTTCTCTCTTCTCTCTTCTCTCTTTTCTCTTTTCTCTTTTCTCTTTCACTGCTATGAAGAATCCTGGATATGATAAAATAGACATATCCATTGTGATACACAAGCAAAGAAAGACTATGTAAGATGTCCAAGCTGCTGCTGACAAAATTAGTATCACTGCATGATACAGCATAACATCAGGCAGAATCGTATTTTGGATCTGAAATTCACTGGTTTTATCAGCCTTTTTAGCTTGTGTCCAGCAGTACCATACTTTTCTACACATGGAGACAAAAGTCATTGTTTTTAAAAGATTTTCAGTGCTATATTCCGTTATTGAATGTAGAGAAATACATTCATGTCCTTCCTCATAGGAAAGCAACATAATAAAACACCCTGTTCTTATTGTATATACTTATCATATATGTATATATTGTATATATTGTTCTGAAAGAAATGTAAGGTTTTAACTTGTTTCTATTGGAGTTTCAAAATCTTGTCTTCTGTAGTTGCATGGCAGTCATGGGCTCAATAAAAGAACTGATTAAATAATGTCATCAGGTTTGCTTTTTTTTTTTTTTTTTTTTTTTTTTTTTAACTACTGGATGCTTTGACTGGTGGTTAGGAGACCATGTGTTATCATACCTTCACATGTATTTTGTCATTCTGATGTATTCTAGGTGGTGCAAAATTATTGAAACCTGCAAGTCTCTTTGATCATATTCTGTGGATTTTCTGATTCTTTCATGTGCACAGCTGAGGAGTAGAAGACAAAATGAGAACAGTAGTCAAAGAGAGATTTTTCTGAAACTTAATTTTTTGTACTGCATTATGAATCATCTTAAGCTGGGTAAAGTCTTACAAGGTATTTGGAGAATTAAGTAGTCAGGTACTTCTGTCATTTAATACTCCCACAAGTGTCAGCACTCATGATTTTATATGCAAGAGTGCTCAGCTAGCTGAGGTCTAAAATGATTTACTGTTATAAGCATAATTTTTTAAAGACTTCAGTAGATTCCAGGGCTATGCATAATTCCCAGGTTCCTGGAGAACTGGTATTTCCATAGACATCTCAGCATACTTCAGATTCTCAGTCATCTTATAGAATCATAGAATCATAGAATATCCTGAGTTGGAAGGGACCCTTAAGGATCATCAAGTCCAACTCTTGACACCGCACAGGTCTACCCAAAAGTTCAGACCATGTGCCTAAGTGCACAGTCCAATCTCTTCTTAAATTCAGACAGGCTCGGTGCAGTGACCACTTCCACAGGGAGCCTGTTCCAGTGTGCAACCACCCTCTCTGTGAAGAACCCCCTCCTGACGTCCAGCCTAAATTTCCCCTGCCTCAGCTTAACCCCGTTCCCGCAGGTCCTGTCACTAGTGTTAATGGAGAAAAGGTCTCCTGCCTCTCGACACCCCCTTACGAGGAAGTTGTAGACTGTGATGAGGTCTCCCCTCAGCCTCCTCTTCTCCAGGCTGAACAGGCCCAGTGACCTCAGCCGTTCCTCGTACGTCTTCCCCTCCAGGCCTTTCACCATCTTCGTAGCCCTCCTCTGGACACTTTCCAACAGTTTCATGTCCTTTTTATACTGTGGTGCCCAGAACTGCACACAGTACTCGAGGTGAGGCCGCACCAGCGCAGAGTAGAGCGGGACAATCACCTCCCTTGACCTACTAGCGATGCCGTGCTTGATGCACCCCAGGACGCGGTTGGCCCTCCTGGCTGCCAGGGCACACTGCTGGCTCATATTCAACTTGCTGTCTACCACGACCCCCAGATCCTTCTCTTCCAGGCTGCTCTCCAGCGTCTCATCGCCCAGTCTGTACATGCAGCCAGGGTTTCCCCGTCCCAGGTGCAGGACCCGGCACTTGCTCTTATTGAAGTTCATGCGGTTGGTGATCGCCCAGCTCTCCAACCTGTCCAGATCCCTCTGTAAGGCCTTTGCGCCCTCATTTGAGTCCACAACTCCTCCAAGTTTGGTGTCATCAGCAAACTTGCTCAAAATACCCTCTATTCCTACATCCAGATCGTTTATAAAAATATTGAAAAGTACCGGCCCTAAAATGGAGCCTTGAGGGACCCCACTGGTGACCGCCCGCCAGCCTGACGCAGCCCCATTTACCATAACCCTTTGGGCCCTGCCCGTTAGCCAATTGCTCACCCATCGTATGATGTTTTTATTTAGCTGTATGGTGGACATTTTGTCCAGTAGGATCCTATGGGAAACCGTGTCAAAAGCCTTGCTGAAGTCCAAAAAAATCACATCAGCTGGTTTCCCTTGGTCCACCATACGGGTGATCTTATCATAAAAGGAAATCAGGTTAGTTAGGCAGGACCTACCCTTCACAAACCCATGCTGGCTGGGACCAATGACTGCTCTGTCCCCCAGGTGCGCCTCAATAAGTCCGAGAACCAACTTCTCCATGATTTTACCAGGCACTGACGTGAGACTGACAGGCCTGTAATTGCTAGGGTCTTCTTTCTGACCCTTCTTGAAAATTGGCACAACATTTGCCAGCTTCCAGTCTACCGGGACCTCTCCAAATTCCCAGGGTCGTTGAAAAATAATTGAAAGAGGTTCCGCGATGACATCCGCCAGCTCTTTCAGCACCCGGGGATGAATCCCATCCGGACCCATGGACTTGTAGGGATCCAGGTGGAGTAGCAAATCCCGCACACGTTCAGGGTCAGTTGGGAGTTTGTCATCCCCACCGTCCCGGCCCTCCAGCTCAGGGCACCCTGGGTCCCGAAGCCCATCATCGGCATTGAAGACAGAGGCAAAGAAGGCGTTAAGCGTCTCTGCTTTGCCTACGTCATCGTCTGTGAGGAGACCTTCCCTATCAAGGAGCGGCCCTATGTATTCTTTAGTTCTCCTTTTTCCATTTACATATCTAAAAAAACCCTTTTTATTTTCTCTCACAGACACAGCCAGCTTCAACTCTAGCTGTGCTTTGGCCACTCGAACTTTCTCCCTACAAACACGAACAGCATCCCTGTATTCTTTCCATGACGCCTGGCCCTCCTTCCAGTAGCGAAACACTCTCTGTTTCCGCCTAATCTCCATTAGAACATTCCTGGTCAGCCACGCCGGCCTCCTTCCCCGCCTGCCTGACTTGCGATATTTTGGAATTGCCTGATCTTGTGCTTCTAGTAGGCATCGCTTAAAGAGTGACCAGCACTGGTGGACATCGAGGCTTTCAAGAGCAGTTTCCCAGGGGACCTTGCTGACTAGTTCCCTGAGCAGCCTGAAGTCCGCTTTCCCCATATCTAGGGATGAGGTTTTGGTGGCACTTTTCCTTCTGTCACCATAAATATTGAACTCAACCACTTCATGGTCGCTATGGCCGAGGCGGCCACCAATCACCACATCTCCCACCAGACCCTCTCTGTTTACTAGCAACAGGTCTAGGAGGGCACCTTTCCTAGTTGGCTCCGTTAGCACCTGCACCAAGAAGTTATCATCTAGGTGCTTCATGAACCTCCTGGACTTGCTCGTGTCAGCCGTGTGGCACTCCCAGTTAACGTCCGGCAAGTTGAAGTCCCCCATAAGGACAAGGGGAGTTAATCTCGAGGCCTTGCATGTTTCCTTTGACTTCTAGAGAGGTTCCTCCAAGAACTTGCTATCCCATAATCTCATGGTGAGCATTTTATCTGGCAACTTAAAATACCTTACAGTCTAGTACCTATACCTGTGTCAGTAACAGTACCACTAGTAGGAATTCCTGAAAAAAGACATCTCATAAGCTTTTGAGCCATAATCTATTTCTTTCAGTAACATTTATTAACTTTAGACCTAGTGATAGCAGCTAATGGTGGATGAACAGAAATAGTTATGGACATGTACAAATAAGAAGCAAAATTGGTCACAGTCTTGTCTTTATGACCTTATTTTGCAATTGTGGGTATTGTAAAATAGAGGTAAACAGTCTAAATCTTCTGGGAAGGATGATTCAGTATAACAGTTCAGACTAACTAGTCACATTGGAGGCTTTATACCTCAGAAGTTGTACTGTGTCCTCAGGCAGTTTTAAAGAAGTTTTGATGGGAAAAGTTTTGATAAAATGCTGCTTTCCAAGGAAAAACTGCACATAGGAGAAGGATATTTCAAACCAAGGCTGACAAATTTTTTGTAGTTTTGGCAGACGTCTATGTAGGGAGAAAACTTAAATAGGGACTAAAAGGATCAATATAATTTCTGATAACTATTTCTCTTGTAAAAAAGTGCAAGTCTTCTGCTAACTAAGTGATTGGGAAGCCAGTGGGGAAGTGCTTGTGTTATTATGGCTTTTCAGTTTTGTCTTGTCAAAAGACTTGAAATGGGTAGGGTGAACATCCTTTGTGTCTGTGTCTATGCAAATAGTAGAAATCATACAGTTCATGAGTTGGTTATTTAGAGATGAGCATAAGGAAGGTGGGAAGAAATCCAAGAAAAAAATATTTTTTTTAATGGTACATCTTAACATGTAAAAATAGCTTACAGAATACTGTGTTCAAATAACATTTTTCACCCTGTTGAAGTCCTTGAAGTTTCAGTTCTTGGCTTCTTACCTTTAGCATTGTGTATTTATGATATTGATCCACCCTTCTGAAATGCAAAGTTTCATCTCTGTGGGGGTGACACAATTATTTATAGGTCGAATAAATATTTACATGGCCTTTTGTATAACCTCCCATGTGATTTTGATAAATTACTAGATCATGATAAATTGGATAATGTTGTTTTAAATTCAAACACAGAAGGCATAGGTGTTTGAGGTACATCTTAGCCTGAAGTCTCTTGATTCTGCCTGCATGGTTCCTTTTTGATGGATTCCTTTTTCTTTTTCCCTTCCCTTCCCTTCCCTTCCCTTCCCTTCCCTTCCCTTCCCTTCCCTTCCCTTCCCTTCCCTTCCCTTCCCTTCCCTTCCCTTCCCTTCCCTTCCCTTCCCTTCCCTTCCCTTCCCTTCCCTTCCCTTCCCTTCCCTTCCCTTCCCTTCCCTTCCCTTCCCTTCCCTTCCCTTCCCTTCCCTTCCCTTCCCTTCCCTTCCCTTCCCTTCCCTTCCCTTCCCTTCCCTTCCCTTCCCTTCCCTTCCCTTCCCTTCCCTTCCCTTCCCTTCCCTTCCCTTCCCTTCCCTTCCCTTCCCTTCCCTTCCCTTTCTTTTTCATATTAAATATATCTTGGGATGCAGTTATATTAGCTATTAAAAATATAATTGTGCTGAAGACAGAGATAGCAGAATGTGTTTACATTTTCTGCAAATATTGTTCTACATTTTCAGTCAAGGACAAAGTTGTATTTTATTGTGATTATTGGACTCTACTTTAGTCTGAGATGTCTTAACAATAATATACTATTGAGCTTCCGTTATTGTTATTTAAATGCCTTAGCTGCAGGCATGCATGATAGGATATAAACTGTTCTTAATTGCTACTAAACTAGAATAGTTTTGGGGAAAAAGAGACTGTTGAGGCCAGCTCTTGTAGGAATACAGAACAGGTGAACAGTGCACTCTTTTTACTTTTTAATGCCCATACTTAGGTTCTAGATCCAATCAATTCCTTGACCCTAGCAAATGTTCTGATTGGGTTAGCTGCTAATACTACCATTCAATGGCTAAACCTGAAGAACTGGGAACGAGAACTTAGCTATGCTGGAGATGATTTCTACAGGATCAAAACAAAATGATTCCTGTTCTTAATGGGCCAGGAAGGCTGTAGACTGCCTACCACATGGCATGGTGTGTATCATTTGTCACATTCCCTTATACAAAGTCAGGGTACAAACAAATGAGTTCAAGATAATGCATATGTTTTATAATTGGTTTGTCTTTTGAAAATTACTCAATCCTTTGCAGAAGGATTTGCAGAAGGAATCCTTTGCAGAAGGAATCCATGCTATCATGGATTTCTCTTTCTGTTTGCTCAAGAGGCAAAGCTCGTACCTGCTTTAGTAAAGCTTAGATTTCAAGTACATGATAAATAACAGCTTTTTCAAAGCCTTTACAATTACTTGTTATCATAAACACATTTTTAGGGCTCCTAGATACATAGTACACAAAGGAATATCTCAAAACATACATAAAATACATCCTGAAAAAAGTGTGGTTCCAAAGAGACAGAAGAAAATGGGAGACAAATGATGTCTTCTCAGTACCTTAGAGCAACAGGCCTCTTATTTCCTGTTTTTGTTACTTGATGTTTCACAAACATGCTAATTGTAAGACTCTAGCATTTTATGACCTGCATGCAAAAATAAAATTATTCTACATAATTTCTGGATATCAAATAAAACTATCCAAATGTAGAACATTTCTCTTTAACACTGATGAAGGTCAGCTGTTTTAAGCCCATATTTTGCATAGGCATTGCTATCAAACTCTTTGGCAAAGTTACTTAAGTAATAATGTTTCCTTCTTTCTGTTTTACACAGTACTGTGGGTATTTTTTGAATAATACTCTCCTTGAGATTTGGAGGCCTCCTGAGTCCCTAAGCAAGGACTGTGTATTCTCATTTCTTTCATTTCTCTCTAAGTAGGTCCTTTTTGAACAATACGTATGGATACAAAAGTATCATTTGTATCTAACACTGGATTTTATTTTTTTTTTTATTTAAAGTATGCCTCACATTAGATCCTATTGAAAGCATGATGTTAATAAACTTAAACAACTCCTCTTTGCCATAAGAGTTTGTGGCTGTCAGATGATGTCTCTGGGAACAGTCTTTCTCCATGTGGTTCCTATTTATGACAACATTATCAATGTTGATTGAAGAGGGTGCTGGAAACGTCAACAAGGGAGATTTGTAAAACATCATACATACAGACATATCCACCCAACAACCTCTGCTCACTCACCCATTTGTAACCAGATATCTTTGTCTTGACTCATAAGATTAGCTAAATGAGATATATCCTTTAGGATTATATTACAATACTCAAATCATAGAATCATAGAATCATAGAATCATAGAATCATAGAATCATAGAATCATAGAATGGCTCAGGTTGGAAGGAACCTTAAAGATCACCTAGTGCCAACCACCATGCCATTGGCAGGGGTGCCACCAACTAGATCAGGTTGCCCAGGGCCTCATCCAACCCGGTCTTGAACACCTCCAAGGACAGGGCATCCACAACCTCTCTGGGCAAACTGTTACTGTGACTCACCACCCTCTGAATGAAGAATTTCCTCCTAATTTCTAATCTAAATATCTCCCCTCTTTTAGATTGAAACTATTCCCCCTTGTCCTCTCATTATCTGACAGGGCAAAAATTTGTTCTCCAATTTTTTTTGTAAGTCCCCTTTAAGCACTGAAAAGCTTCAATGAAGTCATCCTGGAGCCTTCTCCAGGCTGAACACCCCCAACTCTCTCAGCCTTTCTTCATAGGAGGGTGTCCTGGTTTCAGTTAGAACAGAATTTTCTT
Source organism: Netta rufina (assembly GCF_964035555.1). Taxonomy (NCBI): domain Eukaryota; kingdom Metazoa; phylum Chordata; class Aves; order Anseriformes; family Anatidae; genus Netta; species Netta rufina. The sequence goes on from NC_140126.1 coordinate 53,780,647, forward strand.
CCTAGTAGCTGGTGGAATGTGTTTTGGCTTGGGATGAGAAGAGTGCTGATAACACCCCGATGTTTTAATTGTTGCAGAGCAATGCTTATACCAAGCCAAGGACATCTCAGCCTTTTGCCCTGTCCTGCCAACAGGCAGGCTGGGGGTGCAGTAAGAGCTGGGAGGGGACAGACCCAGGACAGGTGACCCAAACTAGCCAAAGGGGTATTCCATACCATCTGACGTCATGCTAAACAATATATAGGGGTGGCTAGCCGGGTGGAGGGGGCCGGACTGCTCGGGGTTAGGCTGGGCATCGGTCAGTGGGTGGTGAGCAATTGCATTGTGCATCACTTGTTTGTACATATTATTATTAGTAGTACTATTATCACCATTGTATTATTATTATTATTATTATTATTATTATTATTATTATTATTATTATTATTATTATTATTACTGTTATTATTATTTTCCTGTCTTATTAAACTGTCTTTATCTCAACTCATGGGCTTCACTTTCCATTTCTCTCCCCCGTCCCAGAGAGGGAGGGGGAGGGTGAGTGAACGGCTGCATGGTGTTTAGCTGCCAGCTGGGTTAAACCACGACAGAGGGGTGCTCCAGCCCCTTGATCATCCTTGTGGCCCTTCTTGACCCATTCTAACAGCTCCACATCCTTCTTGTACTGGGGGCTCCAGACCTGGAATCAGTTCTCCAAGTAGGGCCTCACAAAGGCAGAGTAGAAGGGGACAATCACCTCCTTTGACCTGCTTGCCACTCCTTTGCAGCCCAGGATGCAGTTGGCCTTCTGGGTTGCAAGCGCATGCTGCTGGCTCGTGTCAAGCCAGAACCCCCAAGTCCTTCTCTGCAGGACTGCTCTCAATGAGTTCTCCCAGTCTGTTCTCATGTCTGGGATTGCCTCGGCCCAGGTGCCCACATTGCACTTTGCCTTGTTAAACCTCATTAGGTTCACAGGGGCTCACTTCTCAAGCTTGTCCAGGTCCCTTTGGATGACATCCCTTCCTTCTGTTGAATTATCTGCACCACTCAGCTTAACGTCATCTGCAAACTTGCTGAGGGTGCACTCGATCCCACTGTCTACATCACTGATAAAGATGTTAAAGAGTACCAGTCCCAGGACAGAACCCTGAAGTACACCACGCATCACCAGCCTCCACCTGGACATAGAGCCAATGACCATCACTCTCTGCGTGCAACCTGCCAGTCAACTCCGTATCCACCGAATGGTCCTCCCATCAAATCCATAGCTCTCCAATTTGGAGACCAGGATGTCATGTGGGACCGTGTCAAAGGCCTTACAGAAGTCCAGGTAGATGACATTGGTCATTATTCCCTTGTCAACTAATGCAGTCATTCCATCCTAAAGGCCACTAGATTGGTCAGGCATGATTTACCCTTGCTGAAGCTGTGCTGGCTGTTTCGGATTATCTTGTTGTCTTGTATGTGCCCTGACATTGCTTCCAAGAGGATCTTTTCCATGATCTTGCCAGGCACAGAGGTGAGGCTCACTGGTTTGTAGTTCCCCAGTCCTTTCTACCCTTTTTAAAAATGGGAGTGATGTTACCCTTTTTCCAGTCATGAGGGACTTCACCTGACTGCCAGGACTTCTCAAATATGATGGAAAGAGGCTTGGCAAGTCTGTCAGCCAGTTTCATCAGGACATTGGGATGCATGTCATCACTCTCCATAGACTTGTATACATTCTGCTTCATCAGGTGGTCTCAAACCTGCTCTTCGCTTACAGTGGGTGGGACTTTGTTCCTCCAGCCTCCATCTATGGGTTCAGGGAAACAAAGACTTGGGAAGCCTGTCTGTCAGTGAAAACTGAGGTGAAGAAGTTGAGTACCTCAGCCTTCTCCATGTCTGTTGTTACCAGTTCACCCTTCTCATCCATCAGAGGGGGTACGCTGTCTTTGGCCTTTCTTTTCTGACAAATGTGCCTATAGAATCCCTTATTATTCTTTGCAACCCTTGCCAAGCTCAGTTTCATCCATGCCTTTGCTTTCCTGATCCCATTCCTGCACATCTGGGCAGCATCCCTGTACTCTTCCCAGACCACGTGTCCCTGCTTCCACTGCCTGTGCATTTCCTTCTCACACCTCAGTTTGACTAGCAGTTCCTGTTGTTTAGACATCCTAGTTTTCTGCCCTTTCTGCCCACTTTTTTATGCAAGGGGAGGGAGAGTTCTTGCGCTCTAAGGAAAACATGCTTAAAGAGTTGCCAGCTCTGTTCAACTCATTTGTCCTTTGGACATTGTTCCAGGGTATCTCATTTACTAGGTCTTTAAATTACTTGAAGTTTGCTCTTCAGAAGTTCATGGTCCTGACTTTTCTCATTGCCAGGCCTGTGTTCCTTGAGATCACAGACTCAACCAGAGCATGGTTACTGCAGCCCAGGCTTTTTCCTATCTAAACCTCTTTAATAAGTTCATCTACACTGGTGAGCACCGGGTATGGTAATGCTTCTCCTCTAGTTGGTTTGTCTAATACCTGGACCAGGAAGTTAACCTCAGTGCACTCCAGGAATCTCCTGGATTGCTTACAGCCTGCTGTGTAGTTTTCCCAGCAGACATCCATGTTGTTGAAGACCCTCATCAGGATGAGAGTGTACAAGTGTGATGCTTCTTGAAGATGGAGCAAGAATGCCTCATCCACAGGCTTCCCTTGATTGGATGGCTTGTAGTAGACCCCAACCACAAGGCGTCCTTTTATTAGTGTGGCCCTTAACTGTCCTTAACAGATCCTTAAAAAATTAACCAGATATTATGCTGTATTTTTTCACTGTGCAGTTTTTTTCCATGCATTTTTTTCTCCTTATGCTATGCTTACATGAAATGAAAAAAACAATCTTGTGTGTTAATATTATAATTTTAGAATTAAAAAAAGAAAGTTGGAATGTGAAAGAACAGTTGAAATAACTGTTTTTCTGGATAGATGATGGAGTAATACACTTCACTGGAATTGGACTGTTTCTGGTGATGTGTTACTTTGGAAAGAAATGCAAAGTCACCTGAGGGAAAGCAGCATACTTTATATTGGAACAACATAATTAATAAGAAATAAATAAAATAAAATAAAATAAAATAAAATAAAATAAAATAAAATAAAATAAAATAAATCCTATTCTAGTCTAGCATTTTAGTGTATAAAATAATTAGTTTATTATGAATCGTGGCTAATGTTAACTAAGGTACTGAAAAATTTATTCTTCAGCATTTTCATTTCTGCTTAAATTTGGCTGACCTTAAATACACTCACCATAAAAATATTTTATAACGCACACATGAGACCTCCAAATATAGGCTTTGCTATGTTTGTAACAGAGCATGATACTTTGCTCACTACTAGTTGCACTACTGTCTGTTGCCATTATAAAATCTTTCATGATGAAGCTTATATTTGTTCCTTCCCTGTGGTTCTGTGAGCAGATTATGACAAGTTGTTTGGAAACTATATTGTTTTAAGCAATAGCTGCTTCCATATTCAAGAGAAGTTAGAATGACTCAGTTAAGTCATGTGGGGAAATAGACATCTAGTCATTCTGCCTAACATGAGAATCAGCATAGAGGCTATTTTAGAACGCCAGAGTAGAGATCCAGATGGCTTGTATATCTTAAGCAAAATATAACCAAAGATATAAAAGAAACAGTTTACAATTGTATAGGTGTTTAGAAGGGGGCAAATGCAAAAAATTATTTCATGTAAGTTTCACTCTTTTTTCAAGATTTTCTCTGGTCGTTCTTATGTGCTCCTTTTGTTTCCTTAAAAAACAAAACAAAACAAAACAACCAAACAAAAAGAGCTTCCGTTTACTTGCATGAATGTCTCTCCAAAAACAAAATTTAAACCTCTATGAAAATACATACTTGTGTTTTCTTTGTGTTCATCTGTGAGGGAAGTTTTTGTCTATTGTATAGGACATTTTTATCAAGGGCTTAGAAAGAACAATTATAGTCTAGAAAAAAAAAAAAGGGGGTCGTGTTTCTAAGTTTCGCTCACTAAAACAGACAAGGATGAATGTTAGAGAACTATTTCGGCACTCTGGTTCTCACAGCTTCTTTAGCCCTGGAATCTTATGGTTTTCAAAGTCTGTCATTTTGAATATAGTCCTTCATAGGCCTTGCGTCAGTGACAGTCAGGCAGCTTTAATTTGTGCCTATTCTGCCTCCTTGCCATCCTGCAATATGCTGTCTTGTTTCCTGGGAAAAGCAAGGCAGCAACTAGCAGACAATTTGGCTTCAGGCTGCTTTTGCCATCTGTGAAAAAGGGGCATTCTTTCAAACATTAAGCAGCCTGACCATAGATACTGGTACTATTGCACCCTGGCTATGGAAACAGAGGAAAATGTCAGATTTCTTTCTTGTCTGCTGCACAGACATTTCTGGATGATAGCAGACAGATGTTTAGTGTAAGCAACTTAGGCAATAATCAGATTTCAGGTATGGACAGCTGAAAATATGGGGGATGCTAACAGCAATTTCTTTAGTTGACCAGCATTTAAGATACATGTCAGTGTGGTTAATTCTCCTCTTACATAGAAAAAAATATCATCATTTATCACATTAGCTATTGAATATTGAGTACTTTCTACAGATTGATAGACAATGGTTCTATAAAGCTGTGGTGAAAATGTGAACAACACCTTTATCAGTGAGATAGTATTCTGTGACAAGTCACACTGAGTAACTTTCATAATTAACACAATTAAAAAAGAAGGGGGTGGGGTGGGGTAAAAGGTGAACTGAAGTGATATTGTTTAGATAAACCACACTAATTTTCTGGAAGTAAGAAACCGACCCTGGCAAATAAATTATTTTATATAAATTAGCTTTTGAAAATGATTAGTATTGATTACATGCTATGTAAAAATAAAGAGTGTTAAAAGTACATTTCTACAGTAGATAAAACTAATACAAAGGAAATTAGTCCTGTATCTGTTGCTGCTCTTTGAAAAAGTTAATAAAGTGCAAAAAAGTTATTAAAGTTAATATGTTGTGTTAATGAACTTCTATGCATATCAGCAAAAAATTCTTCAATTATATTGAATATATTGAATGAGTAGTGGGAAGAACTGAAAAATGTATGATTTCAGACTGCACTCTGTGTTATTTTTTAATATTACCTGAAAGATATTTTAGAAATATTTCATGAGAAGACTCCAAAGAAATGGTTTTGAAATACATCATACCAAACGTGAAACATTAAACATTAGGTACATGTAATATGAAAAGGAAAAAAAAAAGGGGGGGGGGGGAGAATAAAAAAAAATGATACTGATGTATCCTGAATTGAGAGCATTGGCCAATTCCTTCTTTATTGGACAATAAAAGCAGAAATCTATTTGGTGTTCTCTAAGAAATCCAATGAAACTGCAGAGCAATGTTCTTAGAACAAATAAAATGAAAAAAAAAAAAGACACATCTTTGTTCAAAGCAATTTTCTACAAACTTTGCTTGTTTTGGTTAATATCACTTCACAAGTACCCTGCCTGGAGTGAGAATTAATGCTTGCTGTGTGAATAGACTTGGCATATTTTAGCTATTGAAACAGAAATCACCTGCGACATTGGTTTGTATTTTTGAGGAACTGTAAAGTGATCAGTTGTGCTGCATAGGACTAGCCAACATGACAACATGAAGTACCAAGGCCAGTTCCTTCTCAGATTTTGCATATGTCAATCTCCCTGCCATTTACCTGTCTATTTTTGACCAGCTGTAGACTGATAAATAATTGGCAGAATTCTATTGTATTTGTCCTTTGTAATGTCTAACAACATGAGCCTCTTTTCTCTCACTGATAGTGTGCTGTCTAGGAGCATATAAAGGTTCCAGTGAGATGATAAGGAAATTGGGGAGATATGTTCTTCCTACTTTCAGTATTGCATGGTTTACTAAGTTAAACTGAACTTTTTTCACAGAGACTGCTCTTTTCCTTCCTCCCTTCTTTCCGCACAGAAAACTCCATCTTGTTATACAGGAAACTCTGTGGGGTTTATAGTACCCAAAAAAGCTAGAAATAGCCAACCACTTGTATCTCATCTAGTCTATCATTCTGCCAAGGTAGCATGTTCCTTACAGCATATTTTCTTGTGTTTTGTTCAACCTACTTTCACAAGTCCCAAACGATGAGGGTTCTACCTCTTTTTTTTTTTTTTTTTTTTTTTTTTTTTTTTTTTTTTTTTTTTTTCCAGGAGACAATTCCCCAATTTAATAGATTTCACCGTCACCAGGAATGAGATCTGTCCACAACAGATTAAAATGACCAAAAATCTTAACCACCTTCCACACTAAATGTCAACCTCATCTGTCTGCCACAGATTTTCTGCAATAACAAAAAAGAGCACTGAAATCAATAGATGAGTGGCACAATGAAGAAATCTACATGCACAGGAAAGAATGCACTGAAAGAGACAAAACATCGACTATATTCAGACTAATGCTGATTTGATTGATTTGATCAGTCATGTCCCTCCCTCCCCCAACATATCCCCCCCTCATTTTTTTCCTCTTTTCATTGTCAAGCCTTTTGATACCATGGTGGTGATTGTTGTTAAAATAGCCAGCTTGAAGAGAGAGAGAGAGAGAGAGAGCCAGGAAGTCATAATAATGAAACTGGTTTCTATAACAACAGATGGAGTACCAGCTATGAATGGATCCAATGCAGGTTGTCTGCAGAAAGAACCCTGATTTTCCACCCTTTTGAATTGTCACTGCATTACATATCAGTAAGTGCTAAATGGAAAAACACTTGATACAGAAGCAGTAGAAAAAATTAACTCTTTAAAAGATAGAGAGTTTTGTAATGTTTAACACAAAGCTTGTTTACTCTTTGTTGTTTTATCAGCATTGTGCTGGCATAGAGACCTGGCTGTGTGCAAATGTACAGAAAAGAGCATTTACTGAGCCTTGAAAAAGGGGCAGTGGAAACAAAGAGGTGCTGATTGTATGAAGGGATGGGAAGGGATAGTGGGTCCTATTTTTTTCTTCCAGTTTATTGTGTTTCTTAGCCTTAACTGTGTATGATGGGACAGAGGGAATGGTTAAAACATAAGAAATGTATAAACATACAGTTTTATGATATTTGTATATATATACATTATGAATCCATAAGAAATTTACACTCAAATTGGACTAAATTTCTGGTATTCTGAGATAAATCTTGAGAAAGAAGTTAGAAATGACCTTTTAAAAATCTGTTAAGATTAAATTTTAACTGTTTCCAAAGTCTCTAACTGAGGCAAGCCTTTTGATAAAGATATCAAAATCTATTTTATATTAAGAAATCTGAAATTTTCATTGGGGTGGTTGCTTGCATTTTTCATTCTTTTTAACTGAACTACAGAGCTTTGGGATACTCAGCAGAGAACACCCTGCTGACAAAGAAAAGAGGGTTTGTGTTCCATGACTTCATTTCCTTCAAACTTTGACAACCCAACAGCCATCATGCAGAGACAAAAGTTCACAATAATAATATTCAGAATTAGTGAAATACTCAAGAATTAGCAGCAGTGTTTTTTTTTTTTTTTTTTTTTTTTTTTTTTTAAGGTTTGTTTTGCAGCATGATGACTTACATTTTCTTCTCATCTGAAATCTACTTCTACTACTGAAAGGACTAAAGCACTTTTGGGGGTGTTCTTTACATTTTGTTATTCCCCAAAATTAAACTGTTTGAGTCATACAAAAACCCAGGGGAGATGAAATAGCCTCCCTCTTTCAGTGACCCTAATACAGATTTTTCATAACGACATGTGGAAACTGGCTGTGAGATTTCTTTCTCATGTCTAAAATGGAAAAACTGATACTTCTAACTACTGCTTTGAAATTGTCAGACTGGAAATGCCAAAGCCTCTAACTTTCTCCTGAAGTAGTGCTTCAGTACTTAGGCTTTTTTACTGTACTTTCCAAATCACAACTAGGTTTTTAAAAACTCATTGAAGGCAAGAGTAAGCAAGTGAATCTTTCACACTCTGTGTGTAGTTTGAGCTGTTACAATCTCATTGCTCAGACTTTGCAGCATTCTTCCATTGACACCTTACTCTCTTTGCCTTGTGTCTGAAACTAGACAGAGTCCATATTTTTTTTCTTGCACCGTGCGATTCTTATTACACACTTGGGAACTGTAACAGAAAAAAAGGAGCAGTTAATTATAAGTGCTTGCAGACTGGTATGGGAAACTGTAAGGGTGAAACTAAAGCAATTCTGGGAGACCTCATATGAATAATAGGAGATCAAAAAACTCTCTGTGTATTCATTTACATACAGACTTATGCTTAGACAGTTCTGAGACAAATGAAGAAAGGAAATTAAGAGTTAAAATAATGCATTGACTATGCCAGCTTAACTTAATAAATATCAGTAACTACTAAAAGCGTTTGAGGTAATTTGCTTAAGTCTTTAAAAGTTCCTATGAAAAATCCATATGGCTACTGTCCAGCAGCCAGCAATCCTAGGCACAGAATTATCACTCTCATCTCTGGAAGGCAAAGAAATGATATAAAAGTGACAAGAATTATTATTGTTATTGTTATTGTTATTATTATTATTATTAAATTCTAACGAGGACAATATATCTACCAGAGGTTGTTATGTTTAGGAATTGTGTAAGAAATTTTGTTAGTTGCAGTTTGAGTATTTTTTTTTAAGTTCTCTTGGTGTTCAAACACCAACTAGTTTTCTGAAGATTGGTGTTGTAATTATATTCCAAAATTTCCTTCAGGGTTATTTCAATAATTGCTTAAATATAATATTAATTTAAAATAATAGGCTGGAGTGCTGATAAACAAATACCTGTGCAGAAATATATGATAAAATAATTTGTAAAGGTTTGCAACCATCAACATTAGAAAGAGTTTTTCACTTCCAGGATTTATTGTTTTGTCTTTGTCTCTCATTCCATCACTATTTCTGCTCTGCTACATTAACACAGAGTAAGTTGTAAATGGAATTTACAAATTGAATTTGAGCAATAATATTCCTCTTTTCCTCTTGGCAGCAAGGACTTCCCCTGACAAGTGAGAATGAAACAGTCCAGGTGTACTGTAGGTAACAGAGGAATCAAATAATTTACTTGTGTTGGTTGCATTTATTGGTACTTTTATGACATTTGCTCTCAACTGGGTGGGAAAATTGAAGTTAAGCAGAATAAAATAAGTACTAGAATAAGAAACTCAACCAAATCCAGTAGTGGATTAAAGGTAAACTGAGGAGCAACTGAGATTGTGTATAAAATGTGAAGATAATGAGAGGAGAAGGAAGGATTGCTACGGCCAAGTGTTTGTGGCTACACTAGAAAAAGTTGTGCAAAATGATCTCTTGACCTGCGCATCAGCCCGTTGAATCACGATGTTCCATCTGGATCTCAGACACAGTGACTGAAGGAAAAAGGAGTAAAATTACCCGCACAGCTGAACCTTTCAGTTTAACTGCATACATGGAGAAGTAAGTAGTGTTTATATTAAAATGCTCCCACTCTGCTGCAAATGAAGAATATGTCTGGAGCAGGAACACCTAGATTACATCACACAGGAATGCATCCAGGCAGGTTTTGAATGTCTCCAGAGAAGGAGACTCCACATCTCTCTGGGCAGCCTATTCCAGTGCTCTGCGATGTCAAGTTAATCAAGTTTGTCAGTTCTTTGATAAGAGCAGTAGGTTTGTCACCTTCAGTGATTTCATTCCTTGTTTGTGCCTAAGGTTTTATGCTACTGCCCAGCTATGAACAAGGGAGTTCTTACCTGCTTCTGATGCTGCATATTTTTCCTTTGCATTGACAGTCGTGCTTCTTGTACATTTGGGAGGGTGCCCCGTCCATATTGTGCTTCCTCTAGCTGACAACTTTTGATAATTTTGCCTCCTATGTAAAACTACATTTTTTTATTATTAAAAAAAAAACAAAAACACACACAACAAAAACAGTATACATATACATATACATATACATATACATATACATATACATATACATACACATATACATATACATAATCTCTTTGGTGATCACGTTGTTCACATACTTATATAAAATTGTACCTGGCTGTGCCATCATGGTGTTACAAAATACTTAGATACTACTGTTAGTTACACCATTCTTGCACACTTATACTCATTGCAAGACAAACAGTTCAAGGCAAACACACTGTCATGATATCAATCATATGTTGACATCATAGGCCTCAATTTTCATTTTATCTGATTTTAGAGAAGTAAGTTTAACAATTTATAAGAGGAAAATTGGTCTGAGAGATAAGAACTTGTAAGACTCAGATCTTATAACTGAGATCCACTTTCTGCAGTGCTTTTTATGTAAAACATCAATGAAAATTTGGATGAATAACTTGCAAAGAAACAAGAGCCAAGTTATCTTCCTCAGGACCATAATCTAAATGTTTTTGCATGTGAGTTATTCTATATTCACTCAAAATAACCCATGCATGTAAAACTGCATAAAAGTTAGTAGCCAGCTGAAATTTCACTTAAAGAATAACAGAGTTAAAGAAATCTATGTCTCATGTCATTAGATGACTTGCATGTGAAGACTGAATTTGGAGCTGTGTAGAGCTGGAGTCCTTCTTTGATACCAGATGAGATTCAAACGCTGAAAGACTACATATTAGAAAAAGACCTACTACTGATGTTCCTGATGCGCACCTTCACAGTGGTTTATGAGTTTCATCATGTATCACACTGGCAGTGTAACTGAAATAAGAAAGTGAACTCCCTCTTTACATGCACAATTATTAATCTCTAGTATTTTCATGACTTGTTATATTGTACTTCCTTATGTTGTCTATATATGATCTAAGTAGTAAACGATGATAATCCATTACTAGAGTAATTATTGTATATCAATGTATTTATTGATCACTTCTGCTTAATGCATGCTAGAGTAACTCAGTTTTAATGGTGCTATTCTCTGAGTTTCCTTTTGCCCCAGAACAATGCGCTACAGATGGCTAAAACCTATTATACTTTAAAAGCAGTCCGATCCTTTCCTACTACTGAGTGTGAAATATGTCCAGATATTTTAACTACTTTTGCAGTAGTACAGAACATAAACACTATTTCTGCCCCTACAGAGGATATAAAGAAACTGTTTTAATGGCTTTATTTTCAGTGATCCTTAGATACCTACAAAAAACATACTTATTGTTATGCTACACCAGGTTTTCTGTTTAAAACTATTTTGATGTGAATGCATTGATTTCATAGAGCCACAGTTAAAATAAAGCAGTGTAGGAACATTAAACCAAGTGTACAGTGTTGCAGTCTGTGCTGTTGGCCAGAGATTGCTGGGGAGATGAGCTTTGGCAAACCAATAATTCTGAGGAATAAATCAGTCCTTGCTAAGAATTAGCATGAACTTTCCACATTCATCAGTGTTTTGACTAGAGTTGTTGGGGAATTTTCTAATGAAGCTGAATTGCCATTGAAAATAAAGCAGAACAGTATCAAAGCAGTTGATTTTAATTAATTATTTATTTTAATTTGAAAAATACACAGAATCTTTCCTGAAATACTGATAAACATTTTATTTCTTCTCCTTAGATTTTAGCCTGTGTATGGAACAATGAATTGGAGAGAAGTGGAACTTTTTCCTTTCAGTTGCAATGAAATCAATGAAATGAATTGATATTTGTTGGCAAATTGAATTTTTTTTTTCAGATTAGTAGTCGGAAAAATCTGAAAATATTTTTTCCTAGTTTGAAGACTGGGGAAAAAAAAACTTTCACATTTTTTAAATAATCACAGTATATAACAAATAGTTTCTGCACACATATATTGATAGAAGGCATATTTCATACCTGTCTCTTAGAAGGGTAGCTAACCCTCTGACTTCTGCTTCATATATGCTTTGTCTGAGAAGGAATTTATGCCTTAATTTATGACATTATTTTATCAGCCTCAGTTTGTTGATCCTAGACAAATACTAACATGTAGCAGACTTTCTCTCTCTCTTTCTTTCTCTCTCTCTCTTTCTCTCCTTCTCTCTTTCTCTCTCTTTCTTTCTCTCTCTCTTCCTCTCTCTCTCTTTCTTCCCCTTCCCCTTCCCCTTCCCCTTCCCCTTCCCCTTCCCCTTCCCCTTCCCCTTCCCCTTCCCCTTCCCCTTCCCCTTCCCCTTCCCCTTCCCCTTCCCCTTCCCCTTCCCCTTCCCCTTCCCCTTCCCTTCTCCTCTCTTTCTCTCTTTCTCTCTCTTTTTCTTTTTCTCTTTCCTTTCTCTCTCTTCCTCACCTCCTTTCTTCTCTCTCTTTCCCCTTTCCCCCCTTGATATTTTCTTTCATTTTCATTTTTCTTGTATAAGGAAATACCAAGTCAGGAATCACTGTGATAGCAGCTCCTTGATGAATCCTTATGCTGAAAATTGTAAATTCTTTTACATTAACTTTCTGGAGGCATGTTGCTGTCACTTATATAAAATAAATAAATAAATAAATTGCTGTCACAATAGAAAATAAATCCCTCTTCTGGATATATTTTGGAAATAATTCCCTCTTCTGAGTTATGTAGTATAACAAGAAATTAACCTCTTAAAAAATAAAATAATCAGAGATTGATACAATATTCTGCATTCCTTTTTATAAGAAATTATTGGGAAAATAATCAGCAATTAATAGATTAATTTTTTTTTCCCAACTATTTTTTAACAGAGCAGGAGTGTTTTATCTCTTTCAAAATTCTGGTAAATTCAACTTTTCCACTTCTGCCTGTGCTTAATTTGAATAAATATATATAATTTATAAGCATAAATAAGGTAAATATATTTCAAGTAAGGAAATGCTTCAGATTCTTAAGAAGGCCCCCTCTTAAGTGATTGAGACTCTTAAGAAGTTCCCCCAAAGAAATGTTTTATTTTTTTTCACTTGACTCATTAAATAATAAGAAAACCCAGAAATGTAAAAGAGAAATCTGGATTGTTAAAATCAATATACAAAGCACATTACACAGACTTGGTCTTTTCCACATATAATACCACACACTATGATGTTATAGATTTTCATTTACAGTTCTAAATGGTCTAAGAGAAAAAATTAAGCATGTGGAAATTGAAAGTGTGGATTTATTCTTGGCAGCAATCAGAACTAGGAACTTTTAAGTGGAGAACATATGGCTCGGTACAGAGGATGAGTGGTTAAATTTTGGAGTAGATATCCTCATATAAAAGAAAGTTATTGCTGTTTTTAAAAGGAGTTATAATCTTTGCCCTTCTGAGATCTCTGAATCATGGTAATTACAAGCAGTTGGTTTCAATTGTGAAGGCACAGAATACACTGAAGAAATAAGGCCTTTCTAAAATATTTGTGTTGATTTTTTTTTCTGCCTTGTATGAAGCAGTAACAAAATGTTCTGTAAAAGCTTATTGCTCTTTTTTTTTTTTTTTTTTTTTTTTTGTAAAACTCAAATAACTCATTTACAGTTTTCCTTTCTGTGAGCAATGTGGCCATACTAAACCAACATTGAGAAAATCTTTATATCATGCTACCTAAGTGAAAGATCTCATTTAATCATGCTGATAAAGGAAAGTGAAATATATTTGCAAAGTGAAAAATATAGCTGGTATGCTGCTCATCACTAGCTTCTCCTACACTTTTCACAGCTTCTGCTTAATTGTATTATGTCAATGGATCTAAGTTTCTTATCCAAGCAGTAAGCTATGCCTCCAAGCTAGACTTCCTCTAGCAGTAGAAATTGTTACCTGGATGATATATTAAGAATTCATTTTACCGCAAAAGAAAATTCAAACTGCTGCTAGCTCAGCAGGCAGCTAAGCAGAAGTCTAGAACTTCACATGCTTCCCAGTGGTAGACTTTCTTAGAGACACATGGATAGATGGTGTCTCCTACCATTCTGATGAGAAGAGCAGAGTATTGATTGCCTCAGTTCCTTTTGCCTTGTGTGTTTGCACTCAAGCTCTTGTTTCATTTACAGTTCCTATATGTAGGGGTTTCCTTACTTTCATAAACCATCTCCACGTATATTCTCATTTAATTTTGAATCTGTGCTGCCCTTTTCGTGTATCATGCTTACATTTCCCATTCATTCTTCCTTTTTCTTTCACTGTCCATAGACAGCCTAGTTCCCTCAGCTTGACCCCTTTTCTCATTCAATACACTGTCTAATCTACGCAATCCTCTTCCTCCCCATTTAACCACCTCCCAAGACATGTTGTATTCAATACCAAATTTTGTGTGGCGGAGGCTGTATTTTTTTTTTTTTTTTGTCTGAAGCATTCTTTTTTTAGATTCCTTATAAGTAATAATAATACAATAAATTGATTTTTCCTTAAACAACATAAGTGAGGGAACTTAAATAGGATAAGAGTATTACCACATATTCCAGCCTAATCACCTGTGCTTAACTGTTAAGAACTGATGTACATAAACATAATGAGAAAATTTTCTCTCCCAGCCATGCTGTGATTGTGGAAAAGGTTATGCTTTTGTACATTCTCCTGTGCTTTTTAATTAAAGAATTTAATTGTTGGCAGGTGTGTAAGAGTATTGTTAAATGCCTGGCTTAACTGTTTATTCTTTCCTCTTTGTTATAAATTTGAAAATGCATTAATGTGAAAATGACACTCAAGAGGTCTGTTCTATAAAAATCTGCATAGGTAATCCTTTTTCTCCTTTGGAGGACAAAAGAAAATGTTATTTTAAATATCTAGTTTTACTTGCACAACTGTCTTGCTAAAATGTAACAAAAAATGTTTCAGACCCAGAAATCTGAAATCTTTCTGGATTAAATCATCCTGGATTAAATTTCCTTCCCTATTGGTAAAATCTGTAGTTTCTTTAAAAAATAATAAATAAATAAATAAATACACGTATATATATATATATATATATATATACACACACATGTATACATGTATATGTATGTATATATGTATATATATACATATCTATATATATATTTGGTCTATTTTCATGATTCTTCAAATACACTAACACCAATTAATATGATATCCTCATAAAATAATAATGATGAGCAGGAGAGAGCTGTTTAACATCAAAGATTAATCATCCTGGTAGCCAAGTTAAACAGAACACAGTTTGTATTACATTATTTTAGCAAATATCTTTCATTTGTGGATTTATAAAACTCAGGATGTAGGCCTATTTAACCTTAATTAAGGTTTATTTTACTTGGCTATCTCAGGCCTAACCTGTTACAAAAGGTTTCTGTAGGCTCACAGAAAAATGCAAACAGAAAAAAAACCTATGTGGTCCTCTGGGTTTGCATTCTGCCAGTCCAGGATTGCACCCTCTAATATATTCTCAGTTGTCTTGGATGACAAAAGAACTCAGCTGGCTGTTGTGTTTGGTGCAAAAGATGCAAAACTCTTATGTGTTTCAGAAATCAGAATGTTTTCTCTCTCTTTTAACACTTTTAAATAAAAGTTTTATCCTTTTATTTGAATTATTTATACTCCCTACAGCCATCATTTATATAGTATTCACTTCTTCCTGCATGCTCTTTTTAGACAGCAGTCATTTTCTATACCCAGACTTCTTGCAGTTTTTTGTCTTGCTGTGACCACCTACCCCACCTACCTTCTTATGCATCCTACTTTCTTTTCCTCATACTACATTTTATGGTTGATCTGAGGAATCAGGGAGATCCAGGATCTGAGGGAGATCTGAGGGAGATCCAGGATCTCT
This sequence comes from Netta rufina, assembly GCF_964035555.1. Classification (NCBI taxonomy): domain Eukaryota; kingdom Metazoa; phylum Chordata; class Aves; order Anseriformes; family Anatidae; genus Netta; species Netta rufina. Next base: position 53,796,301 of record NC_140126.1, read on the forward strand.
TCATTCTGATCTATGAAAATTTATTGCTTTTTGCAGAATGGACCAAATCACACTGAGGTCTATACTTTCCCCTCTCTGTGACGAAGAATGAAGGAAGAAAAAGTAAACAGGAAATAATAGCGACTCAGAAACTTAACTTGTGTACCTGCTCATGGGATAATGACTTGAAGCCCGTATAAGCTCACTCCGCCTCCTCCTTCTCCCCCCCCCCCCCCTCTACTTTTCTTCTTATCTTAGTAATTTAGAGTGAGTAGTAAGGCAGATACCAACTAAATGTTGTTTGTGTATTGTGTTCAATTCTGAACTTTTAACCATTCTGTCATACAAAATACCTTAGTGCTAGCAATGACATTAATTTTCTTGCAGCAGAATTCATTCTTCTGGCAGTAGTATAGGATGGCAAGCACTGAAGGGGTCACTTGATAGAATTTTAAAACACTAGAAGAAATTGTCATGGGCAGTAACTTATCTAAGGTTTCATTGTTGACATATCTTTCCTACATACTGAGATAAATTCTCATAATGAGAGATACGGGGTCCATTTGATTTGAAGTAGAAAATGCATAACAACGTTCAGTAAAATACACAATTATAACATCTGTTGGTGAAAACTTATTTTACAAGTATTGCTGTCTCTTCAGACCTTTTGGAAAACTAGACAAAGAGTACCACCTAAATGGCAAGTAAATAATCCCTTCCTCTCCTCTGTTTTGGTATCTATTAATAGAATTTTTCTTTATTTTGGTATTCCATTGTGCCAATGTCTCATCTTCTTCATGCTGAAAGCAAGGACAGACGTTTTAAAACACAGGTCTTGGTGTGATTCCAGAGGCAGCATGAACAGCACCTAACCAGACTCCTCTACTGGGATGCTGAATGATAAACAGGAAGTTCTGGGACAGGAGCCTCCAAACTATTCAAGTTGCATTTGCCCTCCACCTGCAAATTGCTGGTTCCTTTTCTTATCCAGATCGTTATCAACATGATTCTTGGAGACCAGCACTTCTTGTGGAGAATGTTCTGCTCTTTTCTTGAGATTCTGTTTTCCCCTTGCAGAAGTGATTGCTGAAGGGCTTGAGGGCCTCACTTTGTTAATTGTCTAACCTTCAGCTTAATCTGGGACAAATCTTCATCCTCTACCTACACTACTCAGCCTTTACCAGCAACAAAGTTTAGAAACTCTGGGAAGAGTGAAGGTGCTGGAACACAGTGTCTCACAATGACTCCTTCTGCAGCTGAATAAAGCATTTCTGCATAGAGTCTGAAAGTTCACTGTGCTCAGCGTGGCAGTCTCCAAGGAAGTAACCTAATGGGTTTGCCACATGGTTTTCTGCATCAGTTTAAGAAGAGACTGGGATTTGGGGCAGCTGAATCTCTTCTTTGGTAATATTCATAGATGAGAGTAAATAGGAAATGTTTGATATCATAGCTTTTTTTATCAAAAATAAAAAGTAAATGTTAAACACTGATGTCATCAGGTAAATACTTTTTAAATGCATTTTCAACTAGAAAAGAGTCATGCATAATACAAGCAGAGTATATCAAATGAATTTTTAAAAATCCTTGTGAATAATGATTGAATTCTGTGCAAATAACTGTTTTAAAATAAAAAAAAAGTGAAGACAATAAAAGTATTTACAAGCTTTCAATTTTCTTTTCTTTATTACACTTCATATTTTTGACACTCAGTATACAAGATTATATCAACTGATGATATAGGAATTATATCAACTGATGATATAGGATTATATCAACTGATGATATAGTTGTGATGATATAGGAATAGATTACTGTATTTTGAATGAAGATCTGTTGTCAATTTTACTAGTGGTGATTACATCCCATTTGGAACTGTAAGGGCAGGGGACGACATATTGTCAAAAAAAGTTACAAATGCAGGGGATGTGGCATGTACCCCTTTAAGGGTCCTTCACAAAGCGTTTTCCTTGAAAACAGAATGACCATGACTGGTAAGACTGGTAAGAAGATTACAACATGTGCACAGAAAATTTAATAGCAAACTGGAGTTTTAAAACCTTCTGTTTAGGAATCTCAAACTGCATTAAATTAAAACAAGCAAACACAAAAAAAACACACACACACACACAAAAAAACAAAACCAAAAACAAAACAAACAAACAAACAAAAAAACCCACCTCCAGTTTCTATCCTTTATGCTTGTTTTTCAGTAGTCCTGTCGCTTCACAGATATTGCTGCTCTGAAGACACTGTACTGAAGAGTTCATCAACGGGCTACCAAAAAAAAACAATAAATACAGAAGTTGATAATTCTGTGAAAGCAAACTATTTATATGGTCTGTATTTTGAAGATTTTTCTTTCCTTTCTTATGGAAAACCTGTCCACGTCCTCTTCTTTACTTTTTTATTACTTGTAACATACTGCAAGCAGTTCCTTTTTAGGTTTGTCATCTCTTTTGAATTTTTCATTTGAGGCCAGGTTTCCAATTGCAAATTGTGCCTCGCTAATCTAGTAACTTTCTGCAATGGAGTGATTGAATCAGTGGACAAGGAATTGATGTAATCTACTTGGACTTTGGTAAGGCCTTCGATACAGTTCCTCATTTAATCATAGAATCATAGAATGTTGAAGGTTTGAAAAGACCTCCAAGATCATCTGACCCAACCATCCCTCTACCACCAATATTACCCACTAAACAATGTCCCTAAGCAACATGTCAAAATTTTCCTTAAACAACCCCAGAGACAGTCACTCCTCCACCTTCCTGGGCAACCCGTTCCAATACCTGACTGCTCTTTCTGAGAAGAAATGGAGACACTCAGAGAAAGGTGGGGTTGTGAACCTGCAAAAGAAAAGGGTTCATGGAGACCTTATTGAGGCCTTTCAACCTATAAAGGGGGCTTATAAGAAAGATGGACAAATAAGTTTTTTACCAAGTTGTGTATTGGCAGGACACAGGGAAATGTTTTTAAACTGAAAGACGTTAGATTTAGAATGAAAACAAGGAAGAAATTTTTCATGGTGGGGGTGCTTAGATGGTTGCCAGATGGTTAGAGCAGGTTGCCCAGCAAAGTTGTGGATGTCCCATCACTGGAAGTGTTCAAAGTCCATTTGGATGGGGCTTTGAGCAACCTGACCTAGTGAAAGATGCCCTTGCCCATGGCAGTGTGATTAGAACAGATAATCCCTTCCCATCAAAACCATTCTAGAATTCTATTCCAGTTTTTAATAAACTGCAGTCAAATTCAAAAGTGTTGAAAAATGTCATTTAACCTGCACTTAACTGCTATTTAACAAGCAGGAAATAACTGCACAAGGAGGGTACTTTCCTTCCAGTCCTCATTGTTTAAATTTTAGACACCAATTTATTCCACTGCAGTATCATTAAGTACAGGCAAAACAGATATCAATCTGTGCATTCATGCTGATTTCACATAAAGGGCATAGTCCTGGTATTTGACCAAGTAGATCACTTTTCTAGGTGAGGATCTAAATAAAGAAAATTGACCTAAGCTGCATAAGATTTTGTACCACTGTCTTTTTCTTTGGGAGCTGGATATGTATGAAATCATGTAGTACTCTGAAATGTCTTAATAAAACATTACATTATCTTTCCTAAACTTATTTTAAACTTGGAAGACCAGAACATTTTGAGTGCCATTGACTTATGTTGTCTAGGTACCAGCTGCAAGTTTCCAACACTGATACTATGATAGTAATTATGTGTGGCCACTGAGTTCCAGGGCTAAACATCCTTATGATGAAATTTTCATTCAGAGAAAGAACTGTGGTTATATTTTCAGTTTGGTGCGAAGGAATTCAGGTGCATGAGTCCCATTATTGTTAACAAGTGCTGTGCATCTAAATCTCTGTGCATTGTACTGAAAATTTACCTCTTGGTGTCTTTAGAGTGGAACTGTGCATTTGAAATCATCTTTTCTTGAAATATTCTGAAAATCTAGTGGATATGGGGGTGGTGGGAAGGTATTCAGTACAACAAATCAAAAAGAAGTTTGAAGAAACCATGCAGAAAACTAAAAACAAAGAGAAAAAAAGCAGATCAAACATCTGTAAAGTCAAACAGAACATGTGGGGAACAAACAAGGTTTAACAAACCAGACTACAGAGGAATCTGAAAACTGTTTCATTCAGGTCATCACTAACCAAAAGCATTGTGTATCAAAGCACCTTGTCAAAATCTGTTCTTCTGATGACTGTACCTCTCAGAATTCTCCTGCAGCTGAGAACAGTTGTGAATAATTGCATCTAGAGATGCATACAAGGATTTGTATTCCTTATCCTCTGAGTGAAACTTAGAGAATTAGATTGATCTTCCAGACTTTCACTTTGGGAATCTGAATTTTTATATGTATATATAAAGTATATACATATACATGTATACTTATATACAAGTATATATTTTTGGATGTGTGTATATATATATATATATATACACACATGTATTTAAAATATATACACTTATATATTTTAATACATATATTATATTTTTATTGTCCCAAATATTAAGAGTTTTACTGTGTCTTACTTTTGAAACAATCACAACTCAAGGAGCTTGCAGTACAAGCTTCCATTACACTGATATTTCAATAAGATGACATGTCTAATCTTTAGGATTTATGTGGAAAATGGTGGAAAAGAGGAAAGCATGCTGCCTTTCTTTCTTCATATTTGCAGAGTAAGATGATTTTCTTGATCCTTTGCCCAAGGTGGAATTGCAAAAAGAGTCTATAGAACAGGCCAGGATTTGACCTGACTGAACTGGAACAGTAGAAATTCTTCCACTTGTAAATGAAACGCATGATTACTAGGAGATTTGTGGGAATAATTTTCTCAGCAAGATTCACCTTTATAAACACCAAATATTATTCCTTTTATCTGAAAATGTGTGTATATAAGACTACAGTCAGAAAGACTCAGGGGATCAAGACATGTTATTAATATTTGGTATTGAATATTCCCAGTAAAAGAAATTAAGTTTGTTGATCTCTCCAAAATATTCTAAAACAATTACATTTCTTAGTAAGTAGCAAATTACTATAAGCTTGGTTGGTATTGTGATGTCATAAATCAAAGCTGAATTCTATCATGATCTTGAAGTTCCTCTGGGTGGTCAGTATCACTGTAGAGCTGCCCTGTATTCTGTTTAGTACTTTCCTCATAACCAAACCAAATTAAGCCAAAACAAACCAAATCATGCCAAACCAAACAACAACAAAAAACACACACAGAAAAATTCTGATGTGGAGCATGAGACCTATTCTTTCTCTTCCTTTTTTCCTTGTGTGTTTTTATACCTGTATCTACATCCATCTATAGAGTGAAGCTGCATAAGGGAAAGAGAGATCTCATAATTAAAAAATAACTATGCATGTGTGGTTGTCAAACAAAAGTTGAATGCACAAAGTGCAATGGCTACGTTGCATACTTACCTTCTGGAAATGTACAGTAGGGGTGAGACATCTGCTGTCTGGCTGGTGTAGGGAAAGCTTTAGTTTTGACTTAAGATCTGTATTCTGATGTGTGAAATTTTGATTTAGAGTTTTATGTTAGATAATAAAACAATAGAATCATAGGATGGTTTATGTTGGAAAGGACCTTAAAGATGATCTCGTTCCAACACCCCTGCTATGGGCAAGTACACCTTCTACTATATCATATTGCCCAAGAACAATCTGGCCTTGAACACTTCCAGGAAGGGGGCATCCACAGCTTCTCTGGGCAACCTGTTCCAGTGCCTCACCACTCTCATAGTAAAGAAATTCTTCCTAATATGTAATCTAAATCAACCCTCTTCATAGAATCATAAAAAAATACCGTTAGTCTGCTACAAAATTTAAATAAAATATATAAGAAAGTAAAAAGGTAACAAATTTGGGAGTCTAAAGTGATTTATTTATTTATTTATTTATTTATTTATTTATTTATTTATTTATTTATTTTCTCTTTATCTTACCAAAAGCTTAAAATCTGGGGAAATTAGCAGACTTGAATTTTTGAGATTCAGGTCTTAGTGAAATAAGATTTGTCTGTTTGTACCATTTAGTTTTATTTTGGGTATTTGTTGGTGATGTTAGGTATTGTTATATGGAAAATAAGGAACAGCCTTGTTAGCTCAGTGTCTTGTCTCTGCTAGAGGTTAAACTAACATTCTTCTGAAGAAGGTTATGCATCCATTACATCACCTGTTGTTTGATGCTTCTGCGTGAAGGGATTAGTTTC